>NC_057808.1:461905911-461922937 GCF_018294505.1 Triticum aestivum | reverse complement strand
GGGCTGCATCGCGTGGAGGCCGCGGGGGCGGAGCCGGGAACCGGTCAGCGTGGTCGAGGCAGCCGGGAGCCGGCGCCGCGGCGGCCGGGCATGCTGGGCGGGAGCCGAAGCGGGGACCCGACGCGTGCAGCAAGGGCCAGCTGCGGGACGGGAGCCGGCCGCGGGGCGGAGCCGCGAGGGCGTACGCGGAGAGACCCGGGGCCGGGGTGGAGCAGAGCAGAGGCGATGCCGTGCATGGCCATTATCTGAACATTGTCTGGATATCATCTGACCAATGTTCAGACTATCCAACTAGTATCTGACTTGCATCTTGACTATGCATGGGTAGTCTGGGTAGTATTTTGCTAGTGTATGGCTAATGGTTTGACTTGCATCTAGCTAGCTTGCATAGATGGTATGTGGAGGTGCGAACACGCGTTTCGGCCGAAGCAAGGCGCAACACGGAGGGGAGCATACGCGAGCGGTGCGTGGATGGATGTGGCCGACCGAAGCGAGGCACCGCGCGCGGACGAACAGCCGGCGTCGCAACGGTGGTGATGACGAAGGCGGCGAGGCCGACGACGAGGACGCGCCGTCCCGGGCGGCCGCTCCGGGAGCGGGTCGAAGTCGAGCCCCCGAGCGCCACCGGAGAGACGACGGCGACGCCGCCGTGACGACGAAGATGGCGAAGCCGACGGCGAGGGCGCGCCGCCCCTCGCGGCCACTCCGGGGGCATGTCAATGTTGAGCCCCCGAGCGCTATCGGAGAGACGGCGCGACGCCGCGGCGGTGAAGACGAAAATGGTCCCGCCCGGACAGCGAAACCAGTAGCAGCGTGGTAGCATAGTAGTAGTACCACACCACGGTGGGCGCCAACTGTCGTGGTATTCTCACGGGGGGCTTGCGAGTCGACAGATGCCACAAGGGCTTAGTGTGAGGGTAAGACTGCTGCTGATAGGCCCGGGAGCGGGTATGCGAGTAGCACGCGCTAGTTTACCCAGGTTCGGGGCTCTCCGGAGAGATAATACCCCTACTCCTGCATGTCTGAATATCTATGGTATATCTGGTACAGAGTGCTCCTAGAACTGTATCTGAGATCAGTGCCAAGTGGATCTGATCTGGTATATGCATGCGTATGGCCGGCTCTAGTGGCCATGTATGGCCATGGCTTGTGTCCGTGAGTGGACTTGTGGCCATATGGGTGTGTGTCCTTACGTCAGCATGTATGCATGTGTGTGGATGGATGGATGGCTAGCTAGCTTGCTAGCTTGCTTGAGTGTGGGTGCTTGAGAGTCCATCCTCCTGGATGGATGGATGAGGCCTCCTTTTATAGTGTGAGGTAGCTTAGGATGTAAGCTAGGTACTGGCATGGGCTAGGCATGGTGGGGTGTCACACTTGTCCCCTGGGTCACTTCATAAATAGTGCCCAGGGACAAGTGTCACTGTACATGATGGCGTCGTGGTACAGCTGTCTCGTTTGCGGTATGGCCGTCTCGTCGGGGTCTTGTCGGTGTCGGGTCGGGCTGCAGTCGGCAGCCGGCTGATTGGCGCAGTCGGCAGCCGGCAGCCGGCCGGGCAGAGCATTCGAACGGGGAGCCGGCAGGAGCAGCCGGGCAGTCGGACTGAGGGGCTTTGCTAGCCCCGATGTCTTCAATTATTGTCTCGCCGTCTTCAGGGTATCCGTGGCCAATTACTCCGACAGTATCTCAATACCTAGTTCAATCTCGTTACCGGCAAGTCTCTTTACTCGTTCCGTAATACATCATCCCACAACTAACTCATTAGTTGCAATGCTTGCAAGGCTTAAGTGGTGTGCATTACCGAGAGGGCCCAGAGATTCCTCTCCGACAATCGGAGTGACAAATCCTAATCTCAAAATACGCCAACCCAACAAGTACCTTTGGAGACACCTGTAGAGCACCTTTATAATCACCCAGTTACGTTGTGACGTTTGGTAGCACACAAAGTGTTCCTCCGATAAACGGGAGTTGCATAATCTCATAGTCATAGGAACATGTATAAGTCATGAAGAAAGCATTAGCAACATACTAAACGATCCAGTGCTAAGCTAACGGAATGGGTCAAGTCAATCACATCATTCTCCTAATAATGTGATCCCGTTAATCAAATGACAACTCATGTCTATGGCTAGGAAACATAACCATCTTTGATCAACGAGCTAGTCAAGTAGAGGCATACTAGTAACACTCTGTTTGTCTATGTATTCACACAAGTATTATGTTTCCGGTTAATACAATTCTAGCATGAATAATAAACATTTATCATGATATAAGGAAATAAATAATAACTTTATTATTGCCTCTAGGGCATATTTCCTTCAGGGACCATAAGAGGAACTCTAGCAGACCCCGCATCCCGCCGGCCCGCAAAACGCGTTTGCAGTTCATGCAAAACCGCTTTTGCGGGCTGGCGCAGATGCAGACCCCCCAAACGGATCCGTAAAAAAGTGTATTCGCAGAATATACCTTTTTACGATTCGGCTTTGCGGGGTCTACTCTTTGCACCGCTGCATCCCGCATATCATCAACCCGCAAATATCAAATCCAACATAATTCAATAATCGAAAACAAACTGAATTATTCAAATCAAACATAATACAATAATCATCCGCATTACAAATAGTTATTCAAATCACCGTAGCAAACTTAAATAATGCAACACAAAACTTGTCGTGAATACAAATACAAATGAATACAAAAATTAGTCACTGTCCAGCCCTTTGCCAATGGTGCTCAGTGAGATCTTCCTGAAGTTGAAAGTGTGTGTCTACATTTTCAATCTTCTTGTATGTCTGAAGAAAAGTTCTAATGCGGTTTGGGTCTCTAGCTGGTTTGGCACGGCTACCCACATTGTCGTAAAAGAATTCTAAGTCCATTCCTCTCTCATCTTCAAGAATTATATTGTGCAGGATAACACAGCATGTCATGATGTTCTTCAAGGTTTTCTTATCCAAAAAACCAGCAGGACCACGGACAATGGCAAACCTAGATTGCAAAACACTGAATGCTCTTTCAATGTCTTTTCGGGCTGCCTCTTGCACCCTTGCAAATTCACATTGTTTTTTTGTTTTGGGTTCTTTGATGCTCTTGACAAATGTGCACCAAGGAGGGTATATACCATCTGCAAGATAGTACCCCTTTGTGTATTCATGCCCATTGATAGTGTAGTTGCAAGCAGGAGCATCACCACTAGCAAGCCTAGCAAACAAATGAGACCGTTGCAACACATTGATATCATTGAGAGTGCCCGACATACCAAAAAAGCAATGCCAAATCCATAAATCCTCGGATGCTACGGCCTCTAGCACAATTTTTGCATCACGAGACTTGCCACAATACATTCCTTACCAAGCCTTGGGGCAATTTTTCCAATTCCAATGCATACAATCAATGCTACCTAGCATGCCAGGCCAACCTCTCCTCTCATTAGATGCCATCAATTTCTTTGTGTCATCTTCATTGGGTGCCCGAAGATACTCAGGACCAAAGACACGGACGATCACTTTTGCAAATCTACGCACAGACTCAATTGTGCTATCTTCACCAATGCGAAGATACTCATCGGCATAGTCAGCCGGAACGCCATATGCAATCACCCGCATAGCTGCGGAGATTTTTTGATATGCACTAAATCCCTTTAAGCCCGCGGAATTCATTCTTTGAGTAAAATACCAGCAATTTGCCTCGCAAGCTTCAACAAGTTTCACAAAGAGGGATCGGCGCATTCGGTACCTTCTCCGGAAGAGGTGCGGAGGATATGTAGGATTCTCCACGAAATAGTCTTGCATCAACATCTCGTTCCCAAGATGGCGATTTCGAGGAATGCACAGACACCCGACAGTCGATCCTCGCCTCCTCTTCCGGTGCTCGTCTTCATGCTCCTTCACGGCAAGCGCCATGACTAATGTTTGCTGCCGAAAGGTCGCAAGCATGGTCTCAACATCCGAGTCGTCCGAATCGGACGAATCGGAGAGCAAGAACTTCTCGCACGGCCTCAACTCCATCTACACGCACACCGGCACGTCAAAAATCACAAAAAGGGACTAACCGGTGGCGGGTGATCCCGGGCGGCGACGAGGGGGCGCGCTCTACGGTGGTCAATCCCCGGCGACGGGGAGTGGCTCTTCTCGCCGGATCCGGGGGACGGTGCAGTGGCTCGGCGCGGGAGGGTGTGGGGCGGCCCCGCGGCGCGATTCCGCCCTCAGATATGGCCGGAATCGGCGGCAGCGGGCGGGCGGAAGCAAGGGCGGGCGGCGGCAGAAGGAGGGGGAAAAGAGCGCGGGGCTGAAATGTCCCTCCCGCCAACTGCTTCTCTCTGATGCAGGGCACCGTAGCCGCGAGGGGGAAACCCGCGTTTTCCCGGGTTGGGGTCGGGATTTTGCCGCGCCCCTCAAAATTTTTTGCGGGCCGGGGCAGGATGCGGGGTCTGGTCGGGCGGGTTTTCCGGGCCGTACCCGCATTTTGGCGGTTATTTTGCGGGTCGGGGGCGGATGCGGGGTCTGCTAGAGTTGCTCTACTAGGGTCGCCCCATCCCCACCAACACAGGCAGCCGCCATCGCCACAAGCGGTCTGCACTCGCGCTCACGAAGCCCTCCACGCAGCTGCCAGGAGGCAGGAGCCAACGCCATCTGCCAACGGTGCCACACCGCCTCTCAGGGGAGCCATTCTGCACCTATTCCCGTCGAGTGTGGAGGAGAGAACGCCCTGTTGGCGCCGACTTCGGTTGGGCTTCGCTCGCCAGCACACTCCGGCGACGGCGAGGGGAGGGGAGGGAGGAGAGGGGGACTAGGCCGGCGGCAGCTAGGGTTAGCCCCCGTTGCTCGCGGGAGCGACATGAGGGTGTGGGTAGTTTTTTTCACGTTGACATCGTTATTTTTTCCCCAAAAGCCTACTCTCACGGCATCATAACATACTAAAAAAGAAAGCTGAAATTAACTAGAGCCTATTCTTTGGGCATAATGACACTCAAATTCGGCACCCATCACTAGTAGAAAACGAAGCTTTATCACCGGTTCGTAAGGGCCTTTAGTGATGGTTCTGCAACCGGCACTAAAGTGTGGAGACTAAAGGCCCCCCCTTTAGTACCGGTTCGGCACGAACCGCCACTAAAGGCCCATCACGTGGCGTGAGCTCGCGCTGTGGTATGGGGGCCCTTTAGTACCAGTTGGTGTTACCAACCGGTACTAAAGGTTTTTTTTTAATCTGAAAATTTTGGAAAAAAAATTGGAATTTTTTTCGATTTTCAATTTTCTGAATTATTTGATGATTTAGTCTCTAATCACCCCTCTTAACTACTCAAGTGTGGATCATTCATTCCAAATCGTCTAACTTCCCGGCCGGTCACCCATCCTCTCACTCCCGCAGCCTGAGCACGCTTAACTTCGGAGTTCTATTCCCTCTACTTTCCAAGTGTGCACTTGTTGTTTTCCTAACAAATGTAAGCTGACAATCCTATTAACCCTCAGCAGTTTAGCTTGAGCATTAGGTCACACGTTTCACCGTTTGAGTTTGAAACTATTATTCTAAAAAACAGTAATTATTTAGTAACACTAATATTTTTTGAATAAGTTTGACCAGATTTGACCAAAATTCAAAAAAATGAAATAATTATTTAGTAACACTAATATTCTTGAATAATTATGTAGTAACATTAATAATTCTTGAATAAGTAGTTTGACCATTGTTTGACCAGATTTAACCAAAAAAACTGAAATTTGAGCATATCTTTTTTTCCTTTTGGAATTTGAGAATTCTAAAAAATTACAAACAGGCCGTAGGCCGTCAAAATCGTATGCGAATTTTCGTGCTGAAGTTTTTGATATATTATACGTTTTTTTCTGACATCGTATGCAAAAGTTATAGCTGTTTTACATTCTCCCTACACTTTTTGCAAAACATGTCCAAATTGAAGTTTTCAAATTTTCCTAACTAGTAGATGTAGTAATATAACTACCTCTCGAAGGATTTTATTGTTTGAAGTTTTTATCATTTTCTTTTGATTTTTTCAAAACTGAAATGGCGATAGGGGGGGGGGGTAGAGTTTGAAAATTGCCCCATAGTCCCGGTTTGTGTCTCCAACCGGGACTATAGGTCAGACCCCTTTAGTCCCGGTTCATGGCACGAACCGGTACTAAAGGTTAGCCCTTTAGTACCGGTTTGTGCCACGAACCGGTACTAAAGGTGATCGTGGGGCCCCGGCCTGACGCCAGCCTACCACCACCCCTTTAGTACCGGCACGAACCGGTACTAAAGGTTCAACACGAACCGGCATTAATGCATAGCCGTTCGAACCGGCACTAATGGTACCATTAGTACCGGACCAAAATCAAACCGGGACTAATGTGTCTCACATTAGGTCCTTTTTCTACTAGTGCATTGTGACGGAAATTTTAGACTCGATATGGTTGCGCGAGATGCCAATGGCCAGGGGTGAAGATTTGTTGTTGAAAACTCTCGCGTTGAGCTCCTTACAATGTTGTCAGGTTACAAACACGAGAATAGTTGAGCTCCTTGCAATGTTCCCAGGTTACAAACACGAGAAAGTTTGAATGTAGTTTATAACAACTATAACAGATCTCAATGACATTTTATCATTTTAGTGAAAAGGTTGCTCGAAACACAATGATCCTGTTTGGAGAAAAATATATACTCGATTTCGAACATTGGGTGGTTGCAAATTTACAGTGTCAGCAACCAACAAAGGCTTGCTGGTCCCTCTTCTTCCAAACGTTTGGTAATCCTTGTCAAGTTGTCATATCATTTTCTCTTCCTTGCTAGGGCCAAACGTAAGCGCCAGGCCAAACTGTGCAAGTTGACCCCCTTCAAATTTTCCCAACACATTTGATCCCAAGTTGACCTCACTACCTACAAATCTGAAGAGCTACTTACATCTTCACAGCCCCGAACAAACCACTAGGACCACACACGAGGGTCGAGAGTACGTACAACCACCACGTACGCACGCGGGCAAGGGCATGTGGAGATCTTCACTTGCTCCATCATGGCAAATTTGACAAATTTGACCTATAGACGAAATCAAATCACAGAATAAACTATCCGTGAAACTATTTCACGCGGCTGACCTTTTTGTGTGACGCCCGACACGAAGGCGCCACACTACACTGTGCAACGCCTCACAGATAGGCGCTACACGGCCAGCGTCGCACCCGTGTGATCAGAAAATTACTAAGTCAGTGTGCAGCCTAGCTCCTAGGCGTTGCCTAGTGCAGCGCCTAGCTCCCAGGCGTTGCACTAGTGCGGCGCATGAGAGTTAGGCGCCACTGGTCAGCCGCGTGAAATAGTTTCACGGACAGTTCATTCTGTGATTTGATTTTGTCTATAGGTTAAATTTGTCAAATTTGCCCTCCATCATCGAAATAAAGGAGAAAAAAAGAGAGAAGAAAGAACAATGAACAAATGGGTCTCATGGCCCTCGTGCTCAGAACCATCTCAGAACACATTTTGCACGTGTGATGTTTGAGGCCAGGCGCTCCTGCTTCCGGGAAACGGGGCCTCGCTGTCAGGCAGCTGATTCCTCTCTACTTCCTGGAGAGCCTCCTCCACTGCATTTTCTACCTCGCAGGCCGCAATCTGTGAATAGGACACGTGAGGAAAGCGGCGTGGTTAGTTAAGAGTGTACAAGTGGCTTACTTATATATAACATCAGACTGATCAATCATGCATTGAACCTTGAGTAAATGTTAAGCTTGACACTGCATTATTCAGATTGGGGATCCGTTGACTTGCTTCATTTGGTGATTACTACTGAAAGTGGGCATGATTAATTCTTCGATTCTTGCGGGAAAACAATTAACCTAACAGTAGCTGCAGAATTTATTTAGTTTGACAGTAACAGCGGATGCGGATTAATTCGACAAGGATTGGCCCTGCAGATTTTATAACATGTGCCCGGGCAAAGGATATGTTCAATTCAAATGATGTCTTCAGCAGAAGTCACAGGTTTTCTAGCACAACTTTGACACAATTCCTCAGCGATAGTCAAATTTTGTGATTTGCCTTGTTCACAATTTACCTTTTACTTTATTGGTATTTGTATTGTATTGGAAAAGACCGAGTTTCGAGCTTGGATGAAAAGTTTAAAACGGTCGAGTGAAATATATAGTATATTAGTATGTCCTTTCAGAAATTATTTAGTGTACTTTGATGGTAACATGGCTTAACAAAAATTATCACCACCAAGATGTTTTGTATAGATTTCAAGAAAACACTAAGGACTAAAATCATATCGCGGTCATTTCATTTCTTGAATCAATTTTACAATCCTCATCGTTATCGTATCGATGATGCAGTCCCTATCCAACAGTCTAGTGATGACTAGTAATGTATATCCATGATGTAGTAGTGTACTAAAACAACACGGAAATTCCAAAAAAATCTTGTAGGTGACTCAACTGTTGTGTATTTTCTAACCTAGTTTAGTCCGGCTTATTATTGTCAACAAAGCAGGTAGGAGGACTAAGGTAAGAAAAATGAAGCTAGCTCACCGTGGTTTCGACATTCATCTCCGTCGTCAACCGCTGGCCGGACAAGGTGGAGTGGATCCCCCTGGTCTTGACATTCATGCTCTTGAGGCGCCTGAGGGCCCCGATCATGGAGTCGACGGAGGACGAGGGCTCGTCGACCTCGAACTGCACCTTGACGCACTGCTGCTGCGCGTCGTGCCCCAGGATCTTGGCCTTGAGCTCGTCGTTCCTCCTCTGGAGCTGCTCCTTGGCGACCTTGAGCTCGTGGATGTAGACGGCCGCGGACTGCACGATCGAGTTCTTGTCCTGCTGCAATGGCATCACTCGTTCACTCAGCACATGGCATTCGAGCACCAGCGAAATGGAATGTGGGACAGCGGGCGCGGACGGTCGAAGTAATACCTTGGAGCGGGAGGAGACCATGGCGTAGAGGTCGGCGTAGCTCTGGCTGAGCTTCTCGCGGCGCTGGCGCTCGCGCATCATGTGCCGGAACCCGCGGCTGCTCTCGACGGCGCCGGCCGCCTGCTGCTGCTGCTGCTGGTGCTGTTGCTGCGGTCTCTCTTCCTCCTCGGTGACCGGCACCATCCTGCCCAGCACGCCCATCATCCTCCGGTGGATGTTGATCCCGTTCCCCGTCCCTCCCCGCGCCGTCCCCGGAAGCTCCAGCCCGACGCCGCGGTACTCCCGGAACGCGCTCTGGCTCGCCACCTCAGGCAGCGGCTCCGACAGCGACGCAATGAGGTCGGCGAAGGGCAGGTCCGGCGAGCCGGGGACGCCGCAGCCGGCGAAGAAGTGGGCGTCGTCGTGGAAGTAGTAGGAGTCCATCTGCATTTGCGTCGATCTCGCCGGCCGGCCTCCTTCGCTCCTCCGCTCTGCGTCGACGAGTTGCTGCTGGGTGCTGTGTGCTTTGCTTGGTGAAGGTGAAGAAGTGTTTGCCGGGAAAATGTCCGGACGCGGTTATATAGCCGCGGCGGGGGAGGAGGAGGGGGGAATGGGGCCCAGGTGGCGGATTTGGGTCACGTGGTCAAATGGACCCGTACGGTCTGAGAGAGGCGGAGAGAGCTAAAAGAGGCGAGACGGTCAAAGCCGGGGCGAATATATTTTTCCCATTTATTGCGAGCTCGGCCCGGAATGAGCACGAGGTAGTGATGGGCCTACTCACGGCAACGCGGTACGCGATTGGGGCGATGGCGTCGCACACGTAGGCAGAGGCAGCCGCAGAAGGTTCCACGCGGGAGCCCGGCTGACAAGTGTGCGCAACTCGCTCTCGCGGCCGCCGGGACGTCCACTTCGTTCCTTGGCATGCCGATTTATCCGAACTTCTTTTTTTCACAGCGAGCGTCCGTCTTAACTTCTCCCGTCCCAAACAGCACCGCGTTTTATTTCCTTTTTCTTTAGCAAAAGTAGCTCTCTTTTTTTTAGAAACAAACGTATAAACCTATGTTGACCTCTATAATTTCGTGAAATTTATACTCACTGGGTGTTTGGCTTTGGCTTTCCTTGCGTATAAGCCAGTGCCTAACCAAAAAATCAAGATTTTCGCCGTTCTTGAACTTTCTTACACTGAATATAAATTGAAAGCGCCGCCCATGGGTTTTAAAACTTCCTTCGCCCATCCTACCCCTCAGGAGTTCGAGATTTTTTTGGGCAAAACTGCTACCATCCCATATAACAACACTGGACCGATTTCCGGTTCATGAACAATGTTGCGCTATGATTATCTCATAACTTACCATATAAAATTAGATACAAAAGTGGGCAATAAGGGCTAAGCAAATACTACTAAAATAGCCAAAAGAGGATTGAGCAAACGAGGTTATTGTAGTCCAACACATCCTTAATTAATCTCTCTATGAAGCAAGCAGCTTCACTTCATTAATTGAAACACCAATTATGTCGCAAGCTTGGGTTGGTTCGACGGGCACACATACATCAACAATTTTGACATGTATTTATTATGCTCAAAGTGTTAAAATATCTTTATTTTAGTATCCAAAAATTAGAGCAGCATTTTTTCAAGTCTATTTTCGCAGTGGCATTTTTCGATTTTGAGGTGTTATCAAATTAACCCTTATTTTTTTATCTCATGGATGGGGCTAGGTCTATGCATGGACCGCCCAGTCGGACTGCCCTAGCAAGAAAGTCGGGTGGTCACGCCAGGCTCTCGCTTAGTATTCTAGTCGAAGCTTGGCCCGAAAGCCTGATAAAAAGCCCCAAATACCCAAAAACTAGGAGTTAACAGATATATAGGGGTAATAATGTATTCATATATCCCAAAAAATGATTAAATGACATTTCTAAATAGAAAGAATGCTATTATTTGTTATTTATTTGTGGCTAGGCTAGGCTCGGGCTTGGGATTAGGGCCAGCAAGAATGCAATCTAGAAGGATGATTTATATATTTAAAATTTTATGTATAATTTAGGACATTCTGGAAAAAAATAGCAGGATTCCAAGTTAAACAGAGGTATTTGGAGCTTAAGCATCCATGAGGACAGTTCATGATAATAAATACAAAACATATGCTAGAAAGGATATGTGCCAAAAACAATATTATTCTCATACCATAACTAGTCATCTGACATATATTATTATATATGCAGGCTGAAGACATGCATCTAGAATCAAAGATTTCTCCGAGGTGGGAAACCAAAGAGAGGAAAATTTCAATGACGAGTAGATTGAATTGAACAGGAGAAGCGTTGCCAGTGTGAACCAGAAGCAGAGCCACGTAGCCAGCGACCGGGGAAACATGCTGTCCACGGTGAAACGCTTGAACGGCAAACGACGAGTAGAGACTTCTTTTCAGGCAGACGAGTACGGACCTGGCCTGGACCGTAGTCTTCTAGCGACACTTGGACACGCTTTCGCTGAAGTTTCAGTTGCTCGATCGGCGAGTTGTTGGTGCTAGTGTCAGCAAGTGTGTTGAATATGACAACGTGTTATTTTAAGTCGATGTTGTAGTGGTACTATTGGGATCTCTCGTTTGATTAACATATCTATCGCTTTGTGGCATGTGTGCATCGACGGCGACGGTGTTGTTCTCTGTTCAAGGTCCAACGATGGTCATGGCGAGGTCGTGGCCGAATACATGGAATCATGTGTAGTCCACCTTCCACGTGTTTCCTGTGATTGCCTCCTCCTGTTCATATTGAAAAGGTTCTTGATGGGCTTCCAATCATTTTCTACACCTCTGGTTTCAGTATTCTACTGGCCACTTAAAGCAAATGAGCTGGTGGAGGATCTATAACAGGACCCTCACTCTCGAACGTGCGGATAACCCGGTCATTGCCCGGACCCAAAAACGCCATCCAATCGGATCTCTGAAAGCCGGCCCAAATATCCGGATTGTTCAGCATCCCTCAAATCCAGCCCATATGTGGTAGGAATATGGGACGCCGAAACCCCGAATTCGCTCAAAATTGTCCATGAAATTGACCGCACTGCTCCCGCGTTCTTTCTCAATTTCCCTTGTCTGAGCCATCGCCCTCCCCCCACCCTTGCTCCCCGTCTGCGTCGTCCTCGTTAGTTGTCTGACCTCGACACCAAGGACCCTGTCTCCACCGCCGCCATGGACGATAGCTCGGCGAAGTCTGTGACGGTCCCGACCGTCGTCGCTTGCAAGGCAGAGGACATCGCCCAGAGGGAGCGGCACTCCTGGCAGCGCGTCTGAGAAGCTACGAAGAAGGAAGTTGCTGAGAAAGAGGTCGTAGACATGGACTTGGGCGCGTCTGGTCTTGCGGCTGCCTCCGCGTCATCCTACCTACCTGCAAGAGGGAACATGTTGTCGAGCGTTCTTGACTCCGTTCCAACATCCGAATGCTCGCTGCAACTCCAAAGGCAGCGGATAAAGCCGGCATCGGGCATGCCCACGTGTTGTTCGATGAAGTAGCCGACCAAGACACGGTACAATTTGCCCCATATGCCATTTGTATTGCTTGCTTCGTTTGTTGCACATACCATCGGATCAATTTAGGAATGGTGGTTTTATTGTGATGCATATTTTTTATGAACATGATAAATGATGGTCAAGAGCCTATGCAATATGGCTTGGTTGGTACCAATTACTTGATGTTGCGCAAATACCGCGCACTAAAATAAGAAGGTAGCAAAGGCAAGAGGCTCGGCATTCACAAGCCATGAAGATGTATGGTGTGAATCTTGGTTGGCCACAAGCATGGATCCAATTTGTTCAACCAAACCAAGGGCAAGCCATTCACTTTGCCCTGTTGTTGGTTGAAACTGAATGGGAAACCTAAGTCACAACTCGCCATTAAGCTCAACAATGGCTCAAGCTCCCAACAATCTATTGGGTTGGTTGACGACGATGAGCAAAGTGGGGGAGCGGACGGAAAAGCGACCGTGCCAAAGAAGAATTGGCAGGTGCTGGGAAACAAGTGGGAGAAGGAGAGGGCCGCGCGTGACTGTGCGGCAATCAAAATGTCTGTGACGGGCATTTTTTACGCCCAAGAGGAGCAGAAGGGGGGAGATACAAGCTCTTCTTGGATGTTCAAAGGGAGAAGATGTTGTTCGACCGGGAGAGGGTGAAAGAGAAGTTGAGCATTGAGAGGGAGAAGATAGATTTGGAGAAGCAAGAGAAATATGCAAAATGGGAGCTTAAAAAGAAGAAGACAATACAAACAACTAAGCTCGACAAAGAGAGGTTGAATCTTGCAAGGGACACCGAGGATTCGAAGATCATATTGCAGGATGCTAGCCTCTTGAACGAGGAAAACAAGAAGTGGCTACACATGAAGAAAAAGGAGATCCACCCGCAAAGAGAGATGAGAATGATTCATTCTTGTATCGCCTCTATGAGTGTTAAATTTTATTTTGGCATGTGTTGAATTGTGATTTATTTGCTTTGTCGAATTGTTTAATTGGTGATAAAGTGATGTTATATGATGGAGGTTCATGGTTTTGCATGAAAATGAGGGGTATGGTTGTTCGGGAGGAGAAATGAGGGGCTGGTCAGCGCTGTCTGCGCGCGCATCCACGCGCCCGCGAACGTTCAGGGGGTCGAATTTGCCCAATCCGATGGTCTTAGAGCCACAAAACTTCCCACATAGCAAAATACTTTTATTTATATGGAGCAATTATGTTAATGAAACACATAACTAACAGTTAATAGGGGATTACAAGAACCATAATACACACCAAGTCACCACCTACACCTAGTCAAAACTTGCATTGCTTTATCAACTGAGTTAGAAGTTGGGTGCGATTTTTTATAAAGAGGGGTTTTATTAGCGCAAAGGTCATGTCAAAACGATAAAAAAAAATGAGTTCAGCACCAACTCTCTACAAAATAAAGATCTATACATACATGCACAACTGCACACATGACGATGTTCATAAGCTCTGAATGGTGTGGATTAGGTCTAATCCTTTTACATAGGGTTCATGCATGTCCTTCCCCAATTTGTGTATCCGTGTGTGTTCTTGGCCATGTTGAGATCCCAAGTGTTCCACTAAGGATACTCTCACCAGTCTCGCTTATCTCAGAGCATGCCCAACCATGGCATCCTTGATCCCTCATACCCCAATAGCGGGCAAGCATGCCCAACCATGACATCCTCGTCTGCCCAATCAGGAACATTCCCTCTTACCGCATGGCAACTATTCGATCAGTGTGGATTGTTGAATATGCTCATATGCCCCTTGTTAGGATGCAGTCCCTCTTGGGTGTTGTCCTTGCCATAGTCCATGTGTTAGTTCGTGGGTCTTGTAGGATCTTATGTAGATGCACAACTGTGATCCCAAACCCCTCAATCTATGCCCTACAATTTACACCTTGAGGATATGGGTGCGAGGAGTTATAAAGGGTTATCCCAAACCAAATGGCACTGCCCATCCTTGGTCAGTGTATGAGGGGGTTTGAGGGTCAATCGTCGATGTGAGCCTCTTGATTAAGGTAGATCCCCTACTTACAGGTGTTCACTTTCCTCCAACATTACGTCAAGAACATACATCGTCTAAAATGAGATATATCGGTTAGATATGCATTTGAATCGGCATATTATTTTCTTTGTGAGATTTGTCTGTGGCATGCTTGTCTTGTATAGTTGTATCCCATAGTATCGAATTGGGTATGTGGCCAATAGGCAAAAGAATATGAGGGTCACTGGCCATAAGACCGAATGTGTATCAAAGTAAAAGTAAAAGGCATATAAAAAAAATAGACTAACCTAATTCATGATGTAATCACCAAAACACCATCACACACAATATTATGGATGATGATAGATTCAAGTAAGGAAATTTAATGGAGAAATTATGTGGTGTGGTAATCTGTGATACACAATGTTCTTGTCAAACAAGGGATAACTTTCATCTTGAAGAGGGCAAGCTAGACATGATATATACGTCATCGCACCCTCCTTCACTATCATCCAAATACACTGAGAGACACCATTTAATCTGATATATTAGCGTGCATTGATCAACTGCCATCCTTCGGACTCGTTTTCAACTCATGTGATTTTCACCTTCGTTCTTGTCTATTTCTTCCACCTATACTTTGGATTATGACTGCTTGTATAGAGGAGGAGCTAGGTTATGGGGATAGGGCTCCTTCACTATCATCCAAATACACCGAGAGACACCATTAAGTCTGATATATTAGCGTGCATTGATCAACCGCCATCCTTCGGACTCGTTTTCAACTCATGTGATTTTCATCTTCGTTCTTGTCTATTTCTTCCACCTATACTTTGGATTATGACTACTTGCATAAAGGAGGAGCTAGGTTATGGGGATAGGGTGGGACCATCTTTTAGGTTAAGGTTGCACGATAGCATGATGATTGCGATGGGGAGAGGATGGTGGCCCCAGACGAAGTCATTCCAAAATTTTCTGGTCTCCAAAGTCGGGGTCTCCAACTTTGCCCTTTGCATCTTAAAATTCCTCTGAGCATCCATTGAAAAGGTTGTGGAAGTCCAAATATCACAGTTGTATGTCATCAAAGATTTCTAAGAGTCACATGAGCCAACCATCCCAACAAGTGGCAACATAAATTAGCCGAACTCGTTGTGGCCTGAATATTGGACCATGGTTTTCATTGCCAAACCATTAGTATTGAACATCAAAAGCACGATAGTTATGAAATAGGAGAACCACTAACAAAAACAAAGCCAACGTCACCATCACCGTCGCTGCCATCAATTTAAACTACAATTCTTGATAACAATACACCAAATCAGGAATCCACGCATAGGAGACCAACACCGTGGATTCTTCGGCCTTTGCCACAATGGACACACTAGGATGACGAAGGATCAAAGATGTAAATTGGAGGGGGGAGGGGGTGAAGCGACTACAAATTTTTATCTTTTCTTAGTGGATTTTAGGGATTGTAGAATTATGAGTTCTCTAGAAATACAACTAAGTGAAACACCATGTACGATAAGCAATCCAGCAAGCTAGATTACTCTAAACAATAATAGGAGCTAGGAAAAGGATAACCAAAGTGGGCATGGAGACGAAGATGTCACCTGAAGTTCATGTCCTTGGAGGGACGCAAACTCCGTTTGAGAGGTCTCGCCTTCTTCTCCCTAAGCCTCGTCCAACAAAGCCCGAGCTCAACCAATTAGGGTGAGTCTTCACGTGACTTCCAACCTTCACAAACTTTGGGGCAATCCACAAGTTGGAAGCTTAGGAGTGACACCAACCTCCTAGGAATCTCCAACCTCCAAGAGCAACAAGATCAAGGGGAGGCTTGGAAATTTGCTCAAATGCTAAAATCTTTTGGTCAAAGGAGGGGAAAAGCATGGATCTTAGCTTGGCTTAACTTACCTCCCGATCCCCTCTCAAATCTCTCTCTCCCAATCCAAGAGAATAGCTCAAATGTGGCCGAGGGATAGTGGAGAATAGCAACGGGTCCTTGCTTGCACGGGTAGTCAACTCCGACATATATAGCTAAGTAAAATAAATGTTCGTCTTTTAGCAGAATCACACATCCGGACGGTTCAGGCTAATAAGCAGATTGCCCACGAACCCCTATTACCAGGGATTCAAACTAGTAAATGCATTCAAAATGCTCAAGTGAAACAGGTTACCGGACAGCCTGGGATAGTAACCAAGCTACTTTGGGGCAGAGGCTAGATAGAGAGCTGGATGGTCCGGCTGGGGCTTCACCCCAACCAAACCCTATCTCAACATGTCAGGCCTCGGACAATCCAGGTAATCACGTCGGATAGCACGACTTAGAAACTGAGCAGCTTCAAGCAAAGGTAGTACACTATCCCGAACCGTCCGGCTCCTTGGACCGATCCTAGTCATTCCGGTGTACATCTAAACTGTCAGGACTTGCAACCCCAGACTGTCTAGCCTACCTTGAACTTGAACCTTTAGACTTAGCAATTCTCCACTTCCGGCGTATTTTCTTTTGGGCTTGCTGGTGGCAAGATAAATATGATTAGCAGTAAACAACATTTTTTCCATCATTGTCCTTTCTTAACAGTGTAACTTCTCTAAAGACTCAATGGTGATAATCACAAAATCACCAAACAACAAAGAATAACAAAATAACCTCCGGGAGCTATT
>NC_057808.1:461213764-461245811 GCF_018294505.1 Triticum aestivum | reverse complement strand
GCATGCCCCCCAACCGAGGTTTACCTAGCAAAGTGCGATGTAGCAACCCCCCCACCACCACACACACTTTTAGTCGGCGGGCCAGAGAGGCATATATCTTACCAAGATGGATCGTAAAACGGACCAAGACTAATCCACCTTGGTCGTACAACCTCTCTCTTGTTGTTGGTCAATGTGATGGCCGTCCATGCGACCCCGGAGATGGGCTAGCTCGCCAATAATTAATCACGCAAGTAGCTAGGCCCCGAAGACAACCACTGCATGCGTGTGGCCCAAACATATGTATGGAGAGGTGTGTTTTTGAGTAACAATGGAACAACTTTGATGTGGCACCGTGATTTCGAACTAGAAATCCCCACACTGAGTGAGGGTTAGGTTGACGATGCATATGTATGTTACACCACACTTCAAGCCAACGACGGGGATTCATATATGCATGCATGCGTGCATAGTATATGCGCTCAAACTTAATTAGGTCTGAATCTCACCATGACCTATACTACATAACACGAACCAAATGAAGAATCCGCCATGGTAACCTATCTTGTTGTTGGTCAAGGTGATCATGGATGTCCACGCGGGCCCACGAATATATAGGCTTGTCGCCGATAACCACGTGAGGGAGTGTATTGTTCGAAGGCAACCACTACATGCATATGTATGGAGGTGATGCGTGCATGCATGTTTGAATACACAACATTGATCTGGCGCGTGTGTCAAAAATCATACACTAGCTCCCCACACAGAGCGAGATCGGTTCATGATGGTGTCATTGTACTAGCCACTTCGACTCGATGGGAGGGATTCATGCGTACACATGCATGTGTGTGTGATCAAAGTGTATCATGCATGTCATCCCAGAGCAAAAATAATAATCCCCTCCTAAGTCAAATTAACCTCTCTTGTTGTCAGGCAAAAAGAAGTGATGGACCAAGTGGGCCCACAAATGGAAAGCATCGATATCGCTGATAACTGCTTAAGTGGGTGCGAGAGGACAACCACCACCGCTTTGCATGTGGGCCAAACATATATATGTTGAATACCCAAAATGCACAACTTTGATGTGCCACATGCCTCAAAAACCGTAAACCATGCACCCACATAGAGCGAGGTTCATATCAATCGTACTACATATGATGGTGCCCTTCCCCCCTCTTCACCGCATACTATATGTTCCTGCTGTAATATATGTACAACCCAAAAGAATCCTCATCGATGGTGAAATTAATTAACCTCTCCCGATGTAGGTCAAAGTGATGCATGCATCAACGATGGCCTCGTGGGCCCACAGATGGAAGCGTCACATGTGAGTGTGCTAGCTAGGATATATATGCATGTGGCCCAAAAAGGTGTTGTGTGATGTTTGAATAACCAATTTCACAATTTTGATGTGGCACGTGCCTCGGTAACCAAAAAGTCCCGACATTGAGTGAGGTGTACTTGTTCACGGACGCATACATATAGTATATATGCTAGTCCCCTCCCACCTCTTCGACGCGCACTATATACCACCAGAACTCAAACAAAAAAGATTCTACCTTGCTGGTCAAATTAACCTCACTGCCGGCTGTTCGTCAAAGTGATGGACGATGACCTCGCGGGCCCACTGAAAGCGTCACACACGAGTATCGAGTGTCGTGTAGGACAACCATCGACTGCATGTGGCCAAAGCATTTATGTATGAAAGGGTTGTGTAATGTTTTAAATAACGATTTCACGACTCTGATGTGGCACCAGCCTGCCTAACAAAACGGCCAACCCACACGGTGGCTCACAACTCGTAGTGTACTGCGAGCCACCTGCCACCCCCAGACGCACACACCCACACACACACCACGAATCCACCGCAACTACGATGCATGTTAAATTAATTATCCCGCGGTGAACATACATGTTACCAAAGGAGGGATGTTTTAATTTCAAAAAAATCACAGAGATCATTAAGACGTTTTAGTACATTGATTGATTGATTTTCTATGGGTATAATGTGCAAAAATCAAATTTGAGCTACATGCACTCGTGACAGTGCACCTAAATGGATTGCAAAAACACATGTGTCTCACTGGGTGCATGCTTACTCCCCGTGCAACAAATTTCAAACATTGAGAATCTTGATTTTTAAATTCTAGTACATCCAAAACTTATTTGAAGTTCATGAAACTTATCGTGTTGTCATATGGACACCAATACAAAGTGGCATTGTACTTTTTTTTGTCAAATTTGAGACCAGTTTTGATATAATCTTTATCTAATTACAGACGGGAAATTATTAATAATTGGGAACCAATATCCCAAACAGATTATTTATTCAAACCGTGAGCGTTAGACCAACAATGGATACATGACATGCTTCGGTTAAGCAATAAAGCGACAACATTAATCATCCAAATAGAAAAACAATATAAATGCCGCCGAGCGACCCGTGTGGCGTGCGAGCAGGCGTGAGTTGACGGGACGCATGCGAGCAGTCCGCCGCGCAGGCAGACGGGGAGGCGTGCGTGCAGGTGTGTGAATTGACGGAGGCATGCTCGCTGCGCAGTGTCATCGGGAGGCGTGCCATCGGTTTGACCGCCGCCCGGCTCTCTCCCACAACTCCCATTACTCCATATTAATGGTGCGCCCGAGCGGCAGCACCCCTATCATCGCTACGCACACACAATCCTCTCTCTCTGCTTGCATCCTCGACGCCGCTCTCAGTCCTCAAAGCCGTCAGTGTATGAGGATGCCGCCGAAGCGCCCCATCGGAGGGACTGGCAACGCCGGGGCTGCTAAATCACCGGTGCACGGCATGGAGATGGAGACAGAGGTTGCCGTCACCGCCGACAAGTTATCGCTGCACCTGACGTCGTTGACGGTGTCGAGCTTCCACAGCCAGAGGCGGAGTTCCACACCGACTCCGACGACCACTCCGGCGACGACTCCGACGACCACTCCGGCGACGACTCCGATGACGACGGACAGCTGGTTAGTCATCTATACCCATTTATGTGTCAAATAGATCAGAGGGTTTCTCTGGTTACTCCTGCCTCCCCCTTTTTGGAATAGAAATCCTGTGGTTATGTTCTCCCAATCCATGAAATCTGAGTAAGTTTCGTTAGATCCGTGTAGTGTATTGATTGTTTGAATGGTACAGGTGATAAGTGATTAGTTGTTTCATTTGTGCAAATGATTTCTGCTAGTAATCTGACTAGGGTTAGTGTTCATGCTAATAATTCCTAGCCAGGACTTGACAATTGATTTTGAATGACCTACATATGTGTGTGCCATTATTTTCTTCAAGATTGGTCTGTACATGGACGACTGTGCTTAAAAATAGAACCATAATCTCTGGATATGTATAAATAAATAGCCATAAATTCCTAATCCTACTTCACGACATGTAATCAGTGATTTGATGCCAAATTTGTTTTACTATTTGTATAGGTGCTATCTGACGATGTGGACAGTGAGGATGAAGATGCCCAGAGGAGGTACAAGGGGCGAATCCTGAGGGAGCTTTATGCGGGAATGCATAACAGGCGTATTAGGACCTGGAACGACGGCTATGGATGCCCATTTTGCAACCACAAGATTCATGACGCATATCTAAGTGTTCTGGCGCATGCAAGAGGACGGGCCGTTGGCTCCTTCAAGCAGAAGTATTCTCGCAGGGTGGCGCATGGCGCGTACGCCGAGTACCTGGAGAAGCTTCAGGATCGTGCCGGCCGCATGTGAGATGAGATGTGGGATGGATCTTACTATGTACGCTTGAGTATGCTTAATGACGGTTGAACTACGTACTTATGGTTGAACTATGCTTATGTACGTGTACGCTTATTATCTATGTATGAGTATGTTAAATATTCGCCAAAATTTGGTAAAAATTACAACGGGGGACCAATAAACCAGGACGGAGGTAGTACGTTAATCACACACGGTTCCCAAAATTGGAACCGTGTGCAATGACTTTCATTTTGCCTGCTACTTCAATCACACACGGTTCGCTCTAGCAAACCGTCGCCCCCAAAATTCTTTGTGGGACAGAAAACCCTCACCACCCAATTCAAAAAAGAAAAAAGAAAACCCTCACCATCCCCACGTCACAAAAACCCTCACCCCGCCCGCCACCCCCTCGGCCCCTCCGGTACGTTCCCCATTCACACCTGCACAAGCTCCTCCGCGTCTATGCCATGGCACTGCCTATCGCGGCGGTAAACACTTAGCTGGACGCCTGCCGCCGCCGCGAGGCTGCCGGCGAAGCCCACCGCATTTCGCCACTTCCGCTTGCCGCCTCCTATCGCCATCGACTTTCTCGACGCTGCTCGCGGTTGACCCAGCTCCGCTCGGTTGGGGAATCTACCATACTGAGGGTTCTTTCTCATGGACGACAAGGTAACTAATTTAACGAGATATTATCTCATCTCTTATCCCAGTTCATCTGCCTCCTTTAGTCACCCGGCGGAAATCACCGTGAATTCAATTTTATTCGAGCCGATTTGAGGGTTTTCTTTCATTCATAGAATGTACAGTGCGCCGATACTTCAGGACTTCGCAACCGCCGCCAGAGATTCCATCTCATCGTACCAGATAACTTGAGGACGCGCGCGGTGATAACCCACAAGTATAGGGGATCAATTGTAGCCTCTTTCGATAAGTAAGAGTGTCGAACCCAATGAGGAGCTAAAGGTAGAACAAATATTCCCTCAAGTTCTATCGACCACCGATACAACTCTACGCACGCTTAACATTCGCTTTACCTAGAACAAGTATGAGACTAGAAGTGCTTTGTAGGTGTTGTTGGATAGGTTTGCAAGAATATAAAGAGCATGTAAATAAAAACTAGGGGCTGTTTAGGTAAAGAAGCAATAAAGTTAGTATAGCAAGTGTGGAAAAGTGGTGGTAGGAGTTTCGAAATTGTCCCTAAGCAATTGACTACTTTACCAGACCGATAACAAGTTTTATGTGGGAGAGGCCACTGCTAGCATGTCATCCCTGACTTGGAATTCTATGCACTTATGGTTGGAGCTATTAGCAAGCATCCACAGCTAGTAACGTAAGGTAAAACCCAACCATAGCATTAAGATATATTGGTCCCCCTTCAATCCCGTATGCATCAATTTCTATGCTAGGTTGAAGCTTCTGTCACTCTTGCCCTCCAATACATAGTCCTATCAACATACAACTACCCTATGGTGTGATCCATGCGCGCGCTCATATGATGGGCACCAAAGGACAGCAACATAACCACAAGCAAATTAAACCAATCATAGCAATTCACCAATTACCGATAGGACAACGAAAATCTACTCAGACATCATAGGATGGCAACACATCATTGGATAATAATATGAAGCATAAAGCACCATGTTCAAGTAGAGGGTACAGCGGTTTGCGGGAGAGTGGACCGTTGTAGATAGATGGGGGAAGGTGATGAAGATGTTGGTGAAGATGACGGAGGTGTTGGTGTAGATTGCGGTGACGATGATGGCCCCGACGGCGTTCCGGCGCGACGGGGAGAGAGGGGGAGAGGGCCCCCCTTCTTCTTCTTCTTCCTTGACCTTCTCCCTAGATGGGAGAAGGGTTTCCCCTCTGGTCCTTGGCTTCCATGGCGGCAGAGGGGTGAGAGCCCCTCCGAGATTGGATCTCTCTCTCTCTGTTTCCTTCTGTTTCTGCGCTCCCTGATTCTGCCCTTTCACCGTTTCTTAAATTCCCGGAGATCGATAACTCCAATTGGGTTGAAATTTGGATACGATTTTTATCCGGTATTGGCTTTCTTGCGGCGAAAGAAGGGCATCAACCGCCTTACGGGGTGGCCACGAGGGTCAGGGGCGCACCCCCCTGCCTCATGGCCCCCTCGGGCATCGTCTCGCGTTGATTCTTCTTCCCAAAAATCAAATATATTCCAAAAAAAATCTCCGTCAGTTTTTATCTCGTTTGGACTCCGTTTGATATGGATTTTCTGCGAAACAAAAAACATGCAACAAACATGAATTGGCACTGGGCACTGGATCAATATGTTAGTCCCAAAAATAGTATAAAAAGTTGCCAAAAGTATATGAAAGTTATATAATATTGGCATGGAACAATAAAAAATTATAGATACGACGGAGACGTATCAGCATCCCCAATCTTAATTCCTGCTCGTCCTCAGGTAGGTAAATGATAAAAAAGATAATTTTTGATGTGAAATGCTACCTAGCATAATCTTGATCATGTAATCTAATCATGGCATGAATATTAAGACACGAGTGATTCAAAGCAATAGTCTATCATTTGACATTAAGACAATAATACTTCAAGCATACCAACCAAGCAATTATGTCTTCTCAAAATAACATAGCCAAAGAAAGCTCATCCCTACAAAATCATATAGTTTGGCCATGCTTCATTTTCATCACGCAAAATGCTCTCATCATGCACAACCCCGATGGCAAGCCAGGCAATTGTTTCATACTTTAGTATTCTCAAACTTTTTCAACTTTCACGCAATACATGAGCGCGAGCCATGGACATAGCACTATGGGTGGAATAGAATATGATGATGGAGGTTGTATGGAGAAGATAAAAGAAGGGAGAAAGTCTCACATCAATGCGGCTAATCAACGGGCTATGGAGATGCCCATCAATTGATGTCAATGCGAGGAGTAGGGATTGCCATGCAACGGATGCACTAGAGCTATAAGTGTATGAAAGCTCAAACTGAAACTAAGTGGGTGTGCATCCAACTTGCTTGCTCATGAAGACCTAGGGCATTTGAGGAAGCCCATCATTGGAATATACAAGCCAAGTTCTATAATGAAAATTCCCACTAGTATATGAAAGTGATAACTCAAGAGACTCTCTATATGAAGAATATGGTGCTACTCTGAAGCACAAGTGTGGTAAAAGGATATTAACATTGTCCCTTCTCTCTTTTCTCTCCTTTTTTAGGCTTCTTTGGCCTCTTTTTTTGGGGGGGCTTCTTTGGCCACTTTTATTTTGATAAACTCACATGGGACAATTTTATAATAATGATGATCATCACACTTTTATGTACTTACAACTCAATATTACAACTCGATATCTAGAACAAAGTATGACTCTATATGAATGCCTCCGATGGTGTACCGGGATGTGCAATGATCTAGCGCAGCAAAGATATCAAAAAATGGACAAGCCATGAAATATCATGCTAGCTATCTTACGATCATGCAAAGCAATATGACAATGAATGCTCAAGTCATTGATATGACGATGATGGAAGTTGCATGGCAATATATCTCGGAATGGCTATGGAAATGCCATAATAGGTAGGTATGGTGGTTGTTTTGTGGAAGATATAAGGAGGCTTATGTGTGACAGAGTGTATCATATCACGGGGTTTGGATGCACCGGCGAAGTTTGCACCAACTCTCGAGGTGAGAAAGGGCAATGTACGGTACCGAAGAGGCTAGCAATGATGGAAGGGTGAGAGTGCGTATAATCCATGGACTCAACATTAGTCATAAAGAACTCACATACTTATTGAAAAAATCTACAAGTCATCAAAACCAAGCACTACGCGCATGCTCCTAGGGGGATAGATTGGTAGGAAAAGACCATAGCTCGTCCCCGACCACCACTCATAAGGAAGGCAATCAAAGAAACACCTCATGCTTCAAATTTGTCACACAACGGTTACCATACGAGCAGGCTACAGGACTTGCAAACCTCAACACAAGTATTTCTCAATTTCACAATTACTCAACTAGCACGACTCTAATATCACCACCTTTATATCGCAAAACTATTGCAAGGAATCAAACATATCATATTCAGTGATCTACAAGTTTTATGTAGGATTTTATGACTAACCATGTGAATGACCAATTCCTGTCATCTCTCTAAATAGATATAAGTGAAGCAAGAGAGTTTAATTCTTTCTACAAAAGATATGCCCACGCTCTAACAAATATAAGTGAAGCAAAAGAGCATTCTATAAATGGCGGTTTTCTATGTGAAGAGAAACAAGCATTCCAAACTTCAAATGATATAAGTGAAGCACATGAAGCATTCTATAAAGCCACACTCAAATAAATATAAGTGAAGTGCAATGAGCATTCTATAAATCCACCAAGGACTATCTCATACCAGCATGGTGTGATACGTCTCCGTCGTATCTACTTTTCCAAACACTTTTGCCCTTGTTTTGGACCCTAACTTGCATGATTTGAATGGAACTAACCCGGACTGACGCTGTTTTCAGCAGAATTGCCATGGTGTTATTTATGTGCAGAAACAAAAGTTCTCGGAATGACCTGAAACTCCACGGAACTTATTTTTGGAAAATATTAAAAATATTGGCGAAAGAATCAAGGCCAGGGGGCCCACCACCTGTCCATGAGGGTGGGGGCGCGCCCCCTGCCTCGTAGGCCCCCTGTTGCTCCACCGACCTCAAGTCCAACTCCATATATTCGTGTTCGGGGAGAAAAAAATCAGAGAGAAGGATTCATCGTGTTTTACGATACGGAGCCGCCGCCAAGCCCTAAAACCTCTCGGGAGGGCTGATCTAGAGTCTGTTCGGGGCTCCGGAGAGGGGAATCCATCGCCATCGTCATCATCAACCATCCTCCATCACCAATTTCATGATGCTCACCGCCGTGCGTGAGTAATTCCATCGTAGGCTTGCTGGACGGTGATGGGTTGGAGGAGATTTATCATGTAATCGAGTTAGTTTTGTTAGGGTTTGATCCCTAGTATCCACTATGTTCTGAGATTGATGTTGCTATGACTTTTCTATGCTTAATGCTTGTCACCAGGGCCCGAGTGCCATGATTTCAGATCTGAACCTATTATGTTTTCATGAATATATGTGAGTTCTTGATCCTATGTTGCAAGTCTATAGTCACCTACTATGTGTTATGATCCGGCAACCCCGAAGTGACAATAACCGGGACCACTCCCGGTGATGACCGTAGTTTGAGGAGTTCATGTATTCAGTATGTGTTAATGTTTTGGTCCGGTACTCTATTAAAAGGAGGCCTTAATATCCCTTAGTTTCCGCTAGGACCCCGCTGCCACGGGAGGGTAGGACAAAAGATGTCATGCTAGTTCTTTTCCATAAGCACGTATGACTCTATTCGGAATACATGCCTACATTACATTGATGAATTGGAGCTAGTTCTGTGTCACCCTATGTTATGACTGTTACATAATGAACCGCATCCGGCATAATTCTCCTTCACCGATCTAATGCCTACGAGCTTTTCACATATTGTTTTCCGCCTATTTACTTTTCTGTTGCTACTGTTACAATCACTACAAAACCCAAAAATATTACTTTTGCTACCGTTACCGTTACTTCCATATTACTTTGCTACTAAATACTTTGCTGCAGATATTAAGTTATCCAGGTGTGGTTGAATTGACAACTCAACTGCTAATACTTGAGAATATTCTTTGGCTCCCCTTGTGTCGAATCAATAAATTTTGGTTGAATACTCTACCCTCGAAAACTGTTTCGATCCCCTATACTTGTGGGTTATCAAGACTCTTTTCTGGCGCCGTTGCCGGGGACCATAGCTCTATTCTTTGAGTCATTTGGGATTTATATCTGCTGGTCACTATGAAGAACTTGAAAGACGCAAAAACAACAATTTATCCCTCAACTACGAGGGGAGGTAAGGAACTGCCATCTAGCTCTGCACTTGATTCACCTTCTGTTTTGAGTAAGCTTGCGACACCTAAACCTGCTTCTGCTATTAATTCTGATATGTCGCATGTTATTGATGATGCTACTTCTGCTATGCATGATACTTATGATGAAACTACTTCTATGCTTGATACTACTGTGCCACTTGGTGAATTTCTTGATGAACAACTTGCTAGGGCTAGAGAGAATGAAACTATTGAAACTGATAATATTGATGATAGTGATGATGAAGACCCTCCCCCTAATAAATATGAATTGCCTGTTGTGCCTGAGGGCTATGTTATGGATGAAGAAGCTGCTAGAGCTATTTTTGCTTGCAATGATAGATATGATCTTAAGAAGTTATTATCTAAATGGAAGCAGCAATCTCTTAATGCTAGAATGAAACCTGACCCTGCTTTTGCTACTTCACCTATCTGTGTTACTGATAAGGATTATGAATTCTCTGTTGATCCTGAGATAATTATTTTGGTTGAATCCGATCCTTTTTATGGCTATGAATCTGAAACTGTTGTGGCACATCTTACTAAACTAAATGATATAGCCACCCTGTTCACTAATGATGAGAGAACTCGCTACTTTTATATCCTTAAAATATTTCCGTTCTCATTAAAGGGTGATGCTAAGATATGGTTTAATTCTCTTGATCCTGGTTGTGTGCGTAGTCCCCAGGATATGATTTATTACTTCTCTGCTAAATATTTCCCTGCTCATAAGAAACAAGCTGCTTTAAGGGAAATATATAATTTTGTGCAAATTGAAGAAGAGAGTCTCCCACAAGCTTGGGGGAGGCTTCTCCAATTACTTAATGCTTTGCCTGATCATCCTCTCAAGAAAAATGAAATACTTGATATCTTTTATAATGGACTAACCCATGTTTCCAGAGATTACCTGGATAGTTGTGCTGGTTCTGTTTTCAGGGAAAGAACACCGGATGATGCTGAAATTCTATTGAATAATATGTTGACAAATGAAAATAATTGGACACTTCCTGAGCCAACTCCTAAGCCTATTCCTAAGCCAACTCCGAAGAAAAGAGGTGTTCTATTTCTCAGTCCTCAAGATATGCAAGAGGCAAAGAAATCTATGAAAGAAAAAGGTATTAAAGCTGAAGATATTAAGACATTACCTCCTATTGAAGAAATACATGGTCTTAATTTACCGCCTATTGAAGAAATATATGATCTTAATCCCTCACCTATTGAAGAAACTCATGGTCTTGATAACCCGACACAGGTAGTAAAGGTAAATTCTCTCTATAGATATGATAAAGCTGAAATCCCTCCTACTAAGTTTGCCAGCCAATGTTTGGATGAGTTTGATAACTTCATGGTTAAGAAAGAAGATTTTAATGCTTATTTTGGTAGACAGTTAAAACAAAATGCTTATATGATTGAACACTTGGGTGATTATATGTCTAGAGTTAAAGGTGAACTTAAACTCATTAGTAAACATGCTTCTATGGTTACCACTCAAGTAGAACAAGTACTTAAAGCTCAGAATGATTTGCTCAATGAACTGAATAGTAAGAATAATGAATATGATGTTAGATTGGCCACTAGAACTGGTAAAATGACTCAGGAACCTTTGTATCCTGAAGGCCACCCTAAGAGAGTTGAGCAAGATTCTCAGAGAAATAATATAGATGCACCTAGTCCTTCTAAAAAGAAGAAAAAGAAAAATGATAGGACTTTGCATGCTTCTAGTGAACCTTTTGTAGACACACCTGAGAATCCCAATGATATTTCTATTTCTAATGCTGAAACACAATCTGGTAATGAACATGAAACTAGTGATAATGTTAATGATGATGTTCATGTTGATGCTCAACCTAGCAATGATAATGATGTAGAAACTGTTGATCTTGATAACCCACAATCAAAGAATCAATGTTATGATAAGAGAGACTTTGTTGCTAGGAATCATGGTAAAGAAAGAGAACCATGGGTTCAGAAACCCATGCCTTTTCCTCCGAAACCATCCAAGAAAAAGGATGATGAGGATTTTGAGCGCTTTGCTGAAATGATTAGACCTATCTTTTTGCGTATGCGATTAACTGATATGCTCAAAATGAATCCTTATGCTAAGTACATGAAAGATATTGTTACAAATAAAAGAAAGATACCGGAAGCTGAAATTTCCACCATGCTTGCTAAATATACTTTTAAGGGTGGAATACCTAAGAAACTAGGAGATCCAGGAGTACCAACTATACCATGCTCCATTAAAAGAAACTATGTTAAAACTGCTTTATGTGATCTTGGAGCCGGTGTTAGTGTTATGCCTCTCTCTTTATATCGTAGACTTGATTTGAATAAGTTGACACCCACTGAAATATCTTTGCAAATGGCTGATAAATCAACTGCTATACCTCTCGGTATTTCTAAGGATGTGCCTGTTGTGGTTGCGAATGTTACTATTTTAACGGACTTTGTTATCCTTGATATTCCCGAGGACGATAGTATGTCTATTATTCTTAGAAGACCCTTTTTGAATACTGCAGGGGCTGTTATTGATTGCAACAAGGGCAATGTCACTTTTCATGTTAATGGTAATGAGCATACGGTACACTTTGCGAGGAAACAACCTCAAGTCCACAGTATCAATTCTATTGGAAAAATTCCATCGATTATTTTTGGAGGTTTTGAATTTCCTCTTCCTACTGTCAAGAAGAAATATGATATTCTTATTATTGGGGATGTGCATATCCCCGTTGAGGTAACTTAGTGTTATTCGAAATTTCTCCGGTTCCATGTTATTCGGAATGAGTTTGTTAACAAGACTTGATCAACCTTGTTAGTGGATTCCTTTTGATGAGCATGAGATGGATGAAACTAGAAGCACAACCTTTTGTACCCTCTCTCTACTTTCTGTTATTTAGTTGAAATAAAGTAAAAAATAGTATTTTTCTGTCAGTTTTCTGAATTTTCCGTGCTATAAAAAATACCCCGAAAATAAAAGTTCTCCAAATGCCCTGAAATTGAAATATGTTTTTTCTGGAATATTTGAGAATATCTGGCACTGAGAACACAACAGGGGGAGCAAGCACCTGGCCACGAGGGTCCAGGGTGCGCCCACCCCTACAGGGCGTGCCTCCCTGCCTCGTGGGCCCACGGTGGCTCCCCTCCACTTATTTCTGCACCCACACACTTCTTCTTCCTCCCAAAAAAATCACCATCCAGCTCAAGCACGAGTTCTAGCTCATTTTGCTGCGATTTTCGATCTGCTTGCTCAAAGCACCTCTCACAAAATTGCTTGGGGGGATGTTCCTTGGTATGTGACTCCTCCATTGGTCCAATTAGTTTCTGTTCTAGTGCTTTATTCATTGCAAATTTGTGCTGCCTAGGTGACCATGTTCTTGAGCTTGCACGTCAAATTTATATGGTTCCAAGTAGTTCTAATGCATGATATAGGCTCTAGGCACTTGTAGGAGTAGTTGCTATCAATTTTGTTGAGCTTGGTTCACTTTTATTTGATGTTACTAAAAATTTCAGAATTTTTCAGAAAATAATGAAGAGACTTTTGAGGGGCTCATCGAGCCGAAGCTCAAAGGAAAAGCAAAGTGAGGAAGCAGAGAGGCCCAAATATAATCTGCCTCGCACCGCGGAGGTTCGGCCGTGTGAATGGCCTTCCAATGATTTCTTGAGATCAGCCGGGATTTATGATGATTTTTATGAATTGGCTGAGAATGCAGGCCTCACCGACTTCCTCCGCGACCAACGCGAACAGTATCTCTTACTCACCAATACTTTTGTGCAAAACTTCTACTATTATCCTAAGGAATCACCTCCTTCAATAGAGTTTCATTTATATGATGTGGTTAAAAGGATTTCACTAGATGAATTTTGCAGGGTTTGCAAAATACCTTTCGAGGGTAGTTTAGAGGAACCACATCGTAAAGATGTGGACGGGTTTATTGACACTATTACTGTAGGGGAAACTAGGAAGGTTTCCGATGCAAGAATCACTAGCATACATTTTCCTGTTTTACGCTACTTTGCAATATTTGCTAGTCGTTGCTTAATTGGTCGCGGAAACTGTGGAAACCTTAGTGTTCCTGATACTATTATTTTGTTCCATGGTTTATTCCGTGACGACTCTGTTAGTATGGGCGGTATTATTGCCAAACGGTTAAGTCTAAACCGTACAAAGGTCCCCATCTTTGGAGGTGTTTATGCTTCACGCCTTGCTGCATATTATAACATACCTATTAGGCACTATGAAAAAGAAGAAAAATTGCTGCCTACTGTTTATTTAGATTATAAGAGTATGGTAGCGCATGATTTTATTGTTAAGAATAGGGAAAGGGCACTTAAATATAAATTGTTCTTTGATAAACATCACCCTGAGACTATTACCTTGCCTACTCCTTCCTTGTTTGATTTATCTGCAGGCCAGTATCTCGTTCCGCTGGCGGCCATTCACGCCTACCGGAACCCTACATCAGCCACAGAGCTAGAGCCGGAACCACAATTTGATCCTCGACGACAGTCTAATTACCAGTGGGATCCGGAGATGATTGCCAACCAGTGGCAATCAGAGTCCTCCTATTCGCAGTACGACCCCAACTACAACTATGGATATCCGCCAGGCCATCCGTGGCAATAAACCAACTTAGGCCAAAAGCTTAAGCTTGGGGGAGTACGTATTTCTCACCGACATTACATTCATGTTCACACACTCCTTACTAGATGTCGGTGCTCATACTTTTTCACTGTAATATCCATGCTAGTTTATTTTCTTTTTCTCGCTTTCTTCTTGTGTGTTTGATAAACCTTAAGAAAAACAAAAAAAATAGTTGTAGCGTTTAGCTAGTTTACTTTCTTGCTTGCAGTAGTAGTAATTAAAAAGAAAACCCAAAATATTTCCCATTCTTCTTTTGCTTGTTGGGAGCTTTCCCGTGTAACTAGTTTTATTTCTTTTATTTTCTTTGGGGGTCGATAGGAGAAGACCACAATTAAATTGTTGAAGTGGCTCTATTATGCAGTATTGTTGATTTAACCGAGAGCCCATGTTGCCTTGTCTTCTCCTGTTTATTGAATGCTCGCAGATTCCAGCTTAGTCCAATGCACGTGCACTGTTATTATTATTCACATCGTTCGGTCGTGCAAGTGAAAGGCAATTATGACGATATATGATGGACTGATTGAGATAAGAGAAGCTGGTATGAACTCGACCTCTCTTGTTTTTGTAAATATGATTAGTTCATTGTTCCTGATTCAGCCTATTATGAATAAACATGTTTGCAATGACAATTAGAGATCATAGTTGCTCGTGCCATGCTTGATTAGCTATGAGTTATAATGGTTTACCTTGCGGGCCAACATGCTATTAAAATGGTTGTGATGTGGTATAGTGGGGTGGTATCCTCCTTTGAATGATTTAAGTGACTCGACTTGGCACATGTTCACACATGTAGTTGAAACAAATCAACATAGCCTTCACGATATTTATGTTCATGGTGGATTATATCCTACTCATGCTTGTACTCAATATTTATTAATTTTAATGCATGTTCATGACTGTTGTTGCTCTCTAGTTGGTCACTTCCCAGTCTTTTTCTAGCCTTCACTTGTACTAAGCGGGAATACTGCTTGTGCATCCAATCGCTTAAACCCCAAAGTTATGCCATATGAGTCCACTATACCTTCCTATATGCGGTATCTACCTGCCGTTCCAAGTAAATTTGTATGTGCCAAACTCTAAACCTTCAAATGAAATTCTGTTTTGTATGCTCGAATAGCTCATGTATCAACTAGGGCTGTCCGTATCTTCCATACTAGGTGGGTTATTCTCAAGAGGAGTGGACTCCGCTCCTCACTCACGAGAAAATGGCTGGTCACCGGGATGCCCAGTCCAATGCTTTATGCAAATTAAATCAAAATAATTGCAAACAAAACTCCCCCGGGGCTGTTGCTAGTTGGAGGCACTCGTTGTTTCGAGCAAGCCATGGATTGATGCTTGTTGGTGGAGGGGGAGTATAAACTTTACCATTCTTTTTGGGAACTGCCTATAATGTGTGTAGCATGGAAGATATCACCATCTCTTGGTTGTTATGTTGACAATGAAAGTATGCCGCTCAAAATATTATTTATCTTTTTCAAAACCGAGCTCTGGCACCTCTACAAATCCCTGCTTCCCTCTACGAAGGGCCTATCTATTTACTTTTATGTTGAGTCATCACCATGTTATTAAAAAGCACCAGCTGGAGAGCACTGCTGTCATTTGCATCCATTACTATTAATTTATATTGGGTATGACTATGACTGGATCTCTTTTACCATGAATTATAATGTTTAGTCAGTCCTTAATCTTTAAAGGTGCTCTGCATTTATGTTTTGCGGTCTCAGAAAGGGCTAGCGAGATACCATCTTATTATATCATATTATGATTGTTTTGAGAAAGTGTTGTCATCCGAGATTTATTATTATTGCTCGCTAGTTGATTATGCCATTGATATGAGGAAATATGAGACCTAAGTGTTATTGTGAATATGGTTAGTCATAATCTTTGCTGAAAACTTGAATGCTGGCTTTACATATTTACAACAACAAGAGCAAACAGAGTTTGTAAAATTTTTTCTTTATCACTTTCAGTTTATCAACTGAATTGCTTGAGGACAAGCAAAGGTTTAAGCTTGGGGGAGTTGATACGTCTCCGTCGTATCTACTTTTCCAAACACTTTTGCCCTTGTTTTGGACTCTAACTTGCATGATTTGAATGGAACTAACCCGGACTGACGCTATTTTCAGCAGAATTGCCATGGTGTTATTTATGTGCAGAAACAAAAGTTCTCGGAATGACCTGAAACTCCACAGAACTTATTTTTGGAAAATATTAAAAATATTGGCGACAGAATCAAGGCCAGGGGCCCCACCACCTGTCGACGAGGGTGGGGGGCGCGCCTGCCCCCTGGGCGCGCCCCCTGCCTCGTGGGCCCCCTGTTGCTCCACCGACCTCAACTCCAACTCCATATATTCGTGTTCGGGGAGAAAAAAATCAGAGAGAAGGATTCATCGCGTTTTACGATACGGAGCCGCCGCCAAGCCCTAAAACCTCTCGGGAGGGCTGATCTGGAGTCTGTTCGGGGCTCCGGAGAGGGGAATCCGTCGCCATCGTCATCATTAACCATCCTCCATCACCAATTTCATGATGCTCACCGCCGTGTGTGAGTAATTCCATCGTAGGCTTGCTGGACGGTGATGGGTTGGAGGAGATTTATCATGTAATCGAGTTAGTTTTGTTAGGGTTTGATCGCTAGTATCCACTATGTTCTGACATTGATGTTGCTACGGCTTTGCTATGCTTAATGCTTGTCACCAGGGCCCGAGTGCCATGATTTCAGATCTGAAACTATTATGTTTTCATAAATATATGTGAGTTCTTGATCCTATCTTGCAAGTCTATAGTCACCTACTATGTGTTATGATTCGGCAACCCCGAAGTGACAATAATCGGGACCACTCCCGGTGATGACTGTAGTTTGAGGAGTTCATGTATTCACTATGTGTTAATGCTTTGGTCCGGTACTCTATTAAAAGGAGGCCTTAATATCCCTTAGTTTCCGCTAGGACCCCGCTGCCACGGGAGGGTAGGACGAAAGATGTCATGCAAGTTCTTTTCCATAAGCACGTATGACTATATTCGGAATACATGCCTACATTACATTGATGAATTGGAGCTAGTTCTGTGTCACCCTATGTTATGAATGTTACATGCTGAACCGCATCCGACATAATTCTCCATCACCGATCCAATGCCTACGAGCTTTTCACATATTGTTTTCCGCCTATTTACTTTTCCGTTGCTACTGTTACAATCACTACAAAACCCAAAAATATTACTTTTGCTACCGTTACCGTTACTTCCATATTACTTTGCTACTAAATACTTTGCTGCAGATATTAAGTTATCCAGGTGTGGTTGAATTGACAACTCAACTGCTAATACTTGAGAATATTCTTTGTCTCCCCTTGTGTCGAATCAATAAATTTGGGTTGAATACTCTACCCTCGAAAACTGTTTCGATCCCCTTAGCATACGAAGATACGATTCCGTTATCACTAAACTCACATTGGTAGGGAAGGTGTTTCTTAGGGTCTTCAGAACAACAAGTAAAATCATATATTTCACATAAATTCCAAGCATAACATTGCAAACGATGAATTTGATCCAGTAAAAGTTTCACTTTTTCAGATATGCGGTGTTGCACATAACAAGCATGCTCATCTAAAGATTTGCCCTCAACTAACACTACTGTAGGATGGTCCAAACACAACACTACGATCAAAGACCCTTCGACGAAACTGTGTGCGATGGCATAATCGCAAACGATGGTGTAAAAAAACCGTCAAAAAAGGTGCAAAACGTTTGCGATGACAGATGCATCAAACACGGTTCAGAATTTAGTTGCGTGTGTGATGCAGGGCATACGGTTCAGCTCAATTAATTGTTTGGGATGAGGAAGCACAAAAGAAACGGGCAGCCAGATGAAGGCGTGTGCGATATACAGCGTACGGTTCACTGGGATGAACTGTGCGTGATTAGGCAACACAATGGAAACGGTTCAGCTGAACAAGATGTGTGTGATACGCGGCAAACAGGTCCGTAATCTGAAATGTGTGCGAAGACCAATAATAACACAGACGATTGCTGCTAATAAGCCGTGTGAATTGCTCTGTCTACAGTAGAATAACATGTATATATATAATTGAAATAATCATCCAATTACATAAGTGACTATACAGATCATTCGCACACACCTCAATAAACAATTGCATGCATTCTAAAGTAGGAGAAACGATCGTCTAGTCATCTACTTCTTGTGACGCTCCCGCCACTGCTATGGGGCTCGATCCCTCGTCTTTGTCAGGAAGAAGACAGTTCCTCATGTCAACGATCCGCCTGTACATCTCGTAGCTTGTGTACACGTCCATGGCCGCGTACTTGACATGTTGTTCATCCAGTATCTTATGCCACACACTGTGCCAGGTGTTCTTGTCCTTATTGCTCTGTTCCTTCTTCTTCGCGTAGTAGGGGTCGATGATGGCCGAGGCGAGGTCAACTAGGGAGTTCAGTTTGTTTTTGTGGCTGCCCCAGACCTTGTAGTGGTGCTGGATGTTGACAAGATTCGGGCATTTCAAGTCCGAAACCTTGAGTGCTTTTAGATCGTTGGTGGTGTCCACCGTAGCGAAACTATAGTCGGAGCTCTTGATAAACCTGGAGAAACGCTCGCAAGGCCTTGTGGCAAGTTGGAAGTGGTAGACGAGGACGTCATGTCGCACGCACAACTGGGCGACGACAACCTTCTGATCGTGCCCGGCACGACCGATGGTGTACTCGAGGTCGAAGCCAACCACTCGGTACTTGTCCTCGGCAAGGAACTGCTCCATAGTTTGGATGGAGCTCTCCACCGAGACCGGATCATTCGTGTACACCACCGAGAGGGCCTTCCCCCTCACGTGGGTGTCCACTACGTGATGCGTGGTGAACTGCCCGCCGTTGTTGTCGTCGGCCGCTGGGAGCGCCATTGGAGCCATGGGGAGCACCATTGGAACCGATGGATGTCCTCTCTGTATGTGTCCTCGTGGGTGTGCTTATTGTGTCGTATGAGACGAGAGATGAAGGTAAATGGCCACAGGAATAAAAGGGGGCCGAGCGGCGTGGATTGTCGGCGCATCCGCATGGCAGTTTTTGCAGCGGGTAACTGCATCGTCGCGTCGCGCCCGGCGCAACCACTTGCACACGAACGTGCGTGATCGTGCGCCGGCCCCAAACACTGGCAGCGCGCATGGAGGGACAAGGGCAGAGCACCCGGAGGGACGCGAGAGCAGAGCGCGCGCGGCGGGACGCGAGCAGAGCGCGCTGCGGCCGCCTGAACCGCAAGCAACCACACGCATAGAGCAGTTCAACACGCAGGAAATGGTCGCCTACATGCCGGCTGACAGTTGCGTCGCTGCGTAGAGAGCGGCCGTGTGGTACCACCTCCGTCTAGTCTATAGTCTCCTTTATATTTCGTGCCATACTTTGCCCTCAAGTTTAACCAAAAAAATGTTAATGCATGTTTTAAAAATTATATAATTGGAAACTATGTTCAAATACAAATCCAACTATATAATCTTTGGCGACATGCATTCGTATTTTATTAGTTAAATCATACTTATAAACCAGGACGGTGGTATAGTAGGTAATTAAATCGCAAATGTTTTTTTATTAACCATATGTGTACGTGGCCTTTCGTCCTCCTCTCGCACGTCTTGTCACCCTGCTACCGCAGACGGCTTACAGCGCAAGCTTGTGCAGCGCGCGGGGGCGTTCTTTTTGCCAAATGGTGGCACCAATGAATCGTCGGAGAGCCCGTTCCCGCGCAACCTCGCAGGTTCCCGCGCAAGCTTCCCTCCCGACTCGGTGAAATCAACCAAAATCCCAATGCTTACCGGCCTGCTATAAAAACCCTCACGGCCGGCGAGTCCCGCGTCGCATTTGCCCCTCCATCCCTGTAGCTTATCTCGTCTACTTCTCCCACAATCGCCAATGGCACCGGTCCGTCGTCGTCGCTCAGCCACACCACCGTCATCAGAGGACAGCTCCAGCAGGGAGGCTACACCGCGGTGGCGGTGCAGTCCCCGGTGTAGTGTAGTGCGCGTGGTGTCCCTGTTGGGTGTGCGCGGAACACCCACCACACGCTCCGCCACCGGTGCCCGTAGGCAGCTGTTGCCGGCCGCCGTTGCCGCCACACCACCATCGAAAGCCAGGCCCATCACCCGCTCCGCCGTCACGACCCGAAGGCGGGTGGTGGCCATCGTGGCCGCCACCCCACTGCCGGCCACTCGGGCCATCACCCGCTCTGCCACCGCGGCCCGAAGGTGGGAGGTGGTGGTCGTGGCCGCCACCCCGTCGTCGGCCATCGTGGCCGCCAGCGCACCGTCGACCGCCGGGGTCATCACCCGCTCCACCACCGCCGCCCGAAGGCGGGAGGCGGAGATGGATGCCCGCACGTGCGTCAGCGACCTTGCACGCTACACCGAGTTCCTACGGGAGGAGGAGGAGCTCCTCGTTGAGCATGCAAAGATCCTTACCGCCGCCGTGGCTGCGGTACATGCCGCGTCAGAGGCGAGGAATCAGGAGATCTATGAGGAGAACCACCGCTTCGAGAGGGGTCGTCTGGAGCGGCAGAGGGCGTTCGAGGTGAGCGTCGCTGAAGCTGCATTAGCGGCAGGCACCGCATTGTGGTTGCCCAGCTCGTCGGTAGGCTCCTCCTCCTCCGCCTCTTACTGAGCGCGCTCGCGAGAGGAGAGGCAGCCGGAAGTAGTACAAAGCCCCTCTGCAGTAGTAGTAGTATTTAGGGGCTATTTTGTTTCGTTCATCTGACTATAGATGTGGTGGAACTGTACAACGTACTTAAAATTAGCTAGTATATATAGTTGAACTAGCTATTTCAGTACGTGGTTGGCAACAATTGGGGAAAAGTTTGGTCGGTTCAGCTGTCGAGTCGAACTATTTGTATAAATTAAGAACGACTGCTTAATCTATGAATGAAATCTATGCTTAATCTGTGAATGAAATCTATCTTACAAGGATTGACAAATCTTACCAAAATGTTTGTACGTGGTTGCACACGGGTCATCCAAAACAACCATTTGCGTTGAAGGGATGCACAAATCCTGCGCTGCCCTCACTTTGCATACGGGTGTTCTATCTAAAACGTTTGCGATCAAGAGCTGCAAAAATCCTGCTCGGCTCTCGCACGCCTCCCGTTCAGTCAAGGTCATGCAGCTGTCCGCACGGCACCTCCTAAAGCCATTAAAACCAAGACACGTGCCGTCACGTGAATGGTTAACAGAATTTTGGATTTACTAGAATTTAAAAACCAGTCATCTCAATGTTTTGCCGGCAATCAACGGTGCCCTGGTGTTTGAAATTCATTCCCATTTCTTGCATGGGACCTAAGCATGCACCCAAGGACACAGATTTGATTTTTCGACCAATTTATATGCACTGGAGCATGTGCATGTAGTTCAAATTTGAATTATGCACATAAATGCATTGAAAACTCAGTTAATGCCTAAAAATGTCCAAACGAACCCCGAAAAATCACAAAAATTCACACAACACTCCTGTTGTTCTATGTTGACACGAAAAAAAAATTCAAAGCAATAAGAGGCAATGGATATTGTTTCGTCCCCAAAGGTGGGACGTTCCCTATCGAAAACCATCATGCTTGTTGTGAGAAGCTCCGGTTTGTGAGAAGCATATACCCAAACCTGCCCCAAATGGGACAAAATTTGTACCGCGGCATGTTGATGCCGCTCCATGATAGCATGCCAAGTTTCATGAATTTCAGACGAGTTTTGGATTTACTAGAATTTAAAAACCAGGCATCTCAATGTTTTGCCGGCAATCAACGGTGCCCTGGTGTTTGAAATTCATTCCCATTTCTTGCATGGGACCTAAGCATGCACCCAAGGACACAGATTTGATTTTTCGACCAATTTATATGCAATGGAGCATGTGCATGTAGTTCATAATTGAAGTATGCACATAAATGCATTGAAAGCTCAGTTAATGCATAAAAATGTCCAAACGAACCCCAAAAAATCACAGAAATTCACACAAGACTCCTGTTGTTCTATGTTGACACAAGAAAAAAATTGAAAGCAATAAGAGGCAATGGATATCGTTTCGTCCCAAAAGGTGGGACGTTCCCTACCAAAAACCATCATGCTTGTTCTGACAAACTCCGGTTTGTGAGAAGCATATAACCAAACCTCCCCCAAATTGGACAAAATTTGTACCAGGGCATGTTGATGCCGCTCCATGATAGGATGCCAAGTTTCATGAATTTTAGACGTGTTTTTGATTTACTAGAATTTAAAAACCAGGCATCTCATTGTTTTGCCGGCAATCAATGGTGCCCTGGTGTTTGAAATTCATTCTCATTTCTTGCATGGGACCTAAGCATGCACCCAAGGACACAGATTTGATTTTTCGACCAATTTATATGCACTGGAGCATGTGCATGTAGTTCAAATTTGAATTATGCACATAAATGCATTGAAAACTGAGTTAATGCATAAAAATGTCCAAACGAACCCCGAAAAATCACAAAAATTCACACAAGACTCCTGTTGTTCTATGTTGTCACGAGAAAATATTTGAAAGCAATAAGAGGCAATGGATATCGTTTCGCCCCAAAGGTGGGACGTTCCCTACCGAAAACCATCATGCTTATTGTGAGAAGCTCCGGTTTGTGAGAAGCATATACCCAAAGCTGCCCCAAATGGGACAAGATTTTTAACGCGACATGTTGATGCCGCTCCATGATAGCATGCCAAGTTTCATGAATTTCAGATGAGTTTTTGATTTACTAGAATTTAAAAACCAGGCATTTCGATGTTTTGCCGGCAATCAACGGTGCCCTGGTGTTTGAAATTCATTCCCATTTCTTGCATGGAACCTAAGCATGCGCCCAAGGACACAGATTTGATTTTTCGACCAATTTATATGCACTGGAGCATGTGCATGTAGTTCAAATTTGAATTGTTCACCTGAAATTCAAATTTGAATTGTTCACCTGAAATGGCTAGAAATCCAATTTAATGTATTAAATGTTTAAACGAACCCTGAATATTCCAATTCTTTTACGACACACGTATAGTTGCATGTTCACTCCAGATAAAAGGTCTAGCAATTCAAACACTATCCATTGCCACTGTGACCCCATTATGTAATTCAAATCAAGATGAAAAATCAAGTAGATCGCACACAGTTTATTATCAGCAACCGTTTGAGATGCAGCACAAAATATCCTGGAGCACCGTCGGTGTATAGTACGCCTATGGCTTACACGAGAAGGTGCGTCGGCTACAGTCCACAGCCAGTTTCTCAAGCACACTAGCTCGCTCCACAAATATCATTTCACTGTTCAATCGTCGCCGGTGAAAGATGGGCACGTGGACCCGCATCGTGAGAGCAACTTCGGTGGCCCACTCCGGCGAGAGCGCGGCCATAGCCCCCATGTGCGTGCTAACAAGGTGCATGAGCGCGGCCGCAATCTGCGACCGGGCAGCAAAGGTAGCCCAAACGACTGCTGTTGCTTCTCAGGTGGCGGTAGCAACATCTGCCTCGGGGATAGCAACTGGCGAGAGCGGCACATCAGCTGTCCGTTTTGCAGCAGCGGCCTTAGCCTTGATGGAGGCCACCCACGACCATGTCGAGGCCGCCCACGCCCAGCTCCTGGCGGTCACCGCATAAATCGAACGAAGCTTCTCCGACAACGGTCGGCAACCCATGGCCGAAGAGTTGGCAATCGCCGAGAGCGTTCGAGCAGCCGTCCGTTCCTCCGCCGCATACCTTGCGACGATGGAGCCCGTCCAAGCCCAGACCCCGTCCGCCCACGCCCAGCTCGTGGTGGCCTTTTCCAAAGAGATGGCGAACGCGGAAGGCGAGATGCTTGCCAAGTATGGTGCGATGGATGCCATGGATCCCCTTCCCCAATAGACCGTCGGGCACGAGCTGGACATGGAGGCGGCGACAGAGATCGACGAGCACCAGCCGTAGTAGTACTCTTTGTTTTGTTTAATTAAGAGCACCGGTCTTTAATTTGTTAGAGTAATGTTTAGGTCAGCTAGCTCTGTTTAATTGCTGAACTTGCTCGACTAAGAAGTGTGGGTGTGCTGTAGTCTCCTTTGTGTACCCAAATTATGCAATGACGTGGATGACCACTGTAACCATGGAAATTCGAACCAAAACTTTTGACGTTCAAACTCATCACACACGGGTTAAGCTATCTGAATCATTTGTGATGTCCACATATCGTACACAGTTCTGAATAAGGGACTGTGTCTCATGACACTTTGCGCGCCAGTTTTTTCGCTAAAGCGATTCCAAATTTTCGGCTTTTGCGGAAATATCTAACTCCCCCCCACCAAAAGCCACATTTCTCCTCTTTCCGCCTTCCTTTCCAAGTTGAAAACTTCACTCCTTGCTTGCAGCGCCGCCTCCTCGTCGGTGACCCTCCTTCACGCTGCTCGGCCTCCTCTATCCAAGCAGGTAATCCACACCCGAGCCCCATCCTCCTCCTCCTTCCACATCCCACATTCCCCGACTGCCGGCGAGAGCGTGACACCTTCCACCCAAATCACCGACCCCTCCACCAAATAAGCGCCGGCCTAAGCCATGGTGCACGCAGTATAGCCAGGACCTCAAGGAGCATTTGGCAGTGGAGAAGCAAATTGCGGCCGCACGCACGGATGAGGTCGCGATGGCTGCCGCCGACCCCCAGATCTTGAAGGAGCACCTTGCTATTTACTAGCTACGCCGGTTAAGCATGCTCGGTTTACCCGTTGTGTGTGCTGCTCCTGCCTTTCCTTCACAAATTCTAGTGAATTGTGCTATCTAATTTTACCATGCAATCTGTTGCTCTAGTGTATATGTTCTATATGTCATGCAGTGTGCTGCTCACTTATTAATTGTTTTGTTAATTGGTTGTCGTCTTCAGTTAACTGTTTGGTTCAATTCTGCAAATGTGATGTTCAATTCTTCACTACAAAAAAATACACTTCCGTGATGATACGTGTTTGTCACAGTAGGTAGCGTTTTTTGTCATGCATGTACATCCATGACAAATTTATGACAGAATCAAGATAGTCATACCTGTGCTGTCGTAGAAGTGTTCCATGACATTACCAAAATTATCATCACAGAAGTGTCCACTTCCATGACGATAAATCACGCGTCACAGAAGTGTTTTCATCAAGGGTGACCGACACGTGGCATCCACCGTAACGGAACGCCGTTAAGCTATCGGGTCGGGTTTTGGATCCGATAACCCGTTAACAGCCCCGACCAATGGGGATTTTCCACGTGTAAAATCATCATTGGCTGGAGGAAACACGTGTCGGCTCATCGCTGGGACAGATGTCATCCACTCATTGGACAGAAGGCGCCTATGATACGTCGACACGTGGCACGGCCCAAGAGTGGCCCATTCTTGTGAAAAGGCCGGCCTGTTTGACTTGGTCAAAAGCTGGCGGGCCGGCCCATGGAAAGCCTGTTAACGGCCTGTTCGCATATAGCCCATTTACAGCCCGCTAACCAAAGGCCCGTTACGCCCTATTCGAATTAGGCCCAGTAGCGTCATCTGGGCCATCCAATATGATTCCAGCCCGTTTTCACTTCTGGCCCATGTATGGCCCATGACGTCTTTCGGCCCATATGAGGCCCTATGTAACTCTTGGCCTATTAACGGCCCGTGCTGAAACTGGCCCGTAATGAACAGTGTATTACTTTACACCCATTAACGGCCCATGGTGAAAATGGCCCGTAATGAACAGTGTATCACTTTATACCCATTAACGGCCCGTTATTCCGTTGGCCGTTTCCAGCCCATGTTATCTTTCAGCCTTCTCAGAGCCCATTTATTATTGGGCTATTTTCCAGCATTCGTTTACTTACGGCCCGTTACTGTCATTTTCTGCTTGTGGGCCAAATTCAGCCCGTCGTTACAGTCGGCCCGTTTGTGGTCCGTTAATACGTTGGGCCGTTTTCATAGCGTCATCAAATACGGCCTATTAACGATGGCCCGTTATGGTCGGCCCATGAACGGATGATTCCAACTCTAGCCCGTTTACGGCCAGAATGCGTTCTGTTTGGCCCATGTTTGGCCAATCGATCACACGGCCCGTATAAGGCCCATTGATGATACGTCCCGTAGAAGGCCCATTGTTTCTACAGCCCGTAGAAGGCCCATTGTTTCTACGGCCCGTAGAAGGCCCACTGTTTATACGGCCCGTAGAAGGTCCACTGTTTCTACGGCCGTAGGAGGCCCAGTGTCACTACAGTAAATATTAGCCCATGGTTATTGTGGCCTAGTTTTAAAAAATAGGTTATCGCCGCCACTAGCAAACCACAGAAAAAGAACCGCACTGACTACAAGCAAACAAATAAACAAGACAACAAGGAAATAAATAAGCAAGCAACTTACACTAGGCTATCACGGCTATTACACATATTACATCCACTGGGCATCAAAGTTCGCCACCAGTGCAAATATAGGGAACACAACAGCATATAAACGCCGCAGCAAAACAAGTCCAGAACTGAAACCACTTCAGAAGAGCTCAAGAAACAATATCCTGGGTACCCATAATGCTGGCAAGATGCTTAGCAAGCTTATTAACTTTCTCTTGTTTGGCGCTTAAGTCCTCCAGCGCTTGCTGTTGCACTAGAAAGTATGCATCTGAATTCTGCAGGGACTTCCTCAGTCCTTCGGCTTCCTGTCGCATAACATCTGATCGATGTCTTTCAACTTGAAGTTGAGACATAAGAAGCCGAACTAATTCAGGCAACGAGTTCGAAGAGCTGGTGCCAGCAGTGGTAGCCAGTAACTCGAACACTACATCAAGACAGGACTTTGGGGTTGTCTCAATGTCTTCAATATAGTTTTTATCAGCTTTCTTGGAGACCAACAGGGATGTCTCACTATCTTGAACCTTATCTGCATTTCTTCCTTTACCATTGCATAACAGGGTACTCTTCTCCAATATTTTATCCGCGTTCTAAAAGAGAAACAAACAAACACATCTCAGGTTTACAATGTAGTATATGAAACTCATTTTGGTAAACCAATTCAGTAGTAAGGTGGACAGGATAACAACATGAAACACACATATATCTATGTAGTATGGTCACTGTATGGTCTATATCATTCTAGTTTATGTTGCCAAATCAAGATAGATACAGTTCGAATCATATCTATTTAAGACAAAGCAGCATAAACAGAATATAAGTGCGGGAAACTACACAGCAATAACAACACTTGTAATGTGCATGGCATGAGAACATAACTATTTATTCAATTGAAACTGAAATCAACATAGAGCAAGTTACAATAGAAAACAGCCAAACACGTTGAAGAAACAGGTTTAAAACATACCTGTTGCGCCATTGGAGTTTCAATTGCATCCTTCAAATTTGAAATTAGTTGGTATCAGTAAATACAGTGATGCAAGAGCAAAGTAGTATGAACCATAGCTACGGAACCTGACCTGAGAACAATTCTTCTTCTGCTTTAAGCGTTGACTTCGGGTTCGGAGTGGTGGTCCTCGTGATTTGGGCACTGCAGTTGCCTTACTAACTGCTCGTGTTTGGGTGCTCTGTGGTGGAGACGGTGCTGTGTCAACGGGAACTGGGTGTCTATCTGCTGGGGTTGGGGTTAGAAGGGGTGTAGCTGGTTCTCTGTCCAACTGGGTAGGGGTACAATCTGCATGAGTGTGGGTTATGTGTGGTGGGGCTGGTTCTTGGGCAAGTACAACCGTGGTTCTATCTGCATCGACAGGTAGCCCGATCTTTTCTGAAGACCGTGTTTTTACTCCCACGGATACTGCCACCACTCCCTCCAATTGAAATGGCTGATAAACAAGAAAAGTAATTGAATGTACAGACATTGTAAGATAGACAGGTGCAATGGATAGTAGGGAAGAAAACAGGGCATGAAATAATTCACATTTATGTTGTCTAAGCAAACAGAATAGCAGGACATAATTTCACATATATGATGGCTAATTAAACAGGATAGCATGACACAATTTCACATGTATGATGGCTAACTAAACAGGATAGAATGACATACTTCAAAATATGATGACTATGTAAACAGGATGACATGATATAACTATACGATGTGTCTATTAAAGTGGTTGGCATGCCATAAATCACAAACATGCCGTCGATGGAAACATGATGGCATGATATAATTCACGGATAGAATGACATAATTTAAAATATGATGACTATGTAAACAGGATGAGATGATATAACTATATTATGTCTTTAGAAAATGGGTTGGCATGCCATAATTTAGATACATGCTGTCTATGTAAACATCATGGCATGACATAATTCAAATATATGATTTATATACTAAGTAAGTGAGCAGAGGGCAATCGCATATATGATGTGTCAACTAAGGAGATGGCATTCAATATTGTGTATATGATGTAAAAACTAAGCATTGCAATACAACATATGCATTATATGAGTAATATAACCCTGCCAAGTTTGAGCATACACCTCAGGGGGATAATAGGACTGGTCATCTGCCTCTGAATCCTCCTCTGAAGAGCTATCTGTAACCAGCAAGATATCTGCTTCAGCAGGTAGCATTTTCTGCTCTGAAGACCTTGTTTTCACTCCAGATTTCTCCATCACCAATTCAAATGGCTGATGCACAGGAAGAGCAGTTGAATATACAAACATTGTCGACAAAAGCAATGAGAAATACAAAAAAGGATGGCATGATATAATTCACATATATGACGCTTGCCTAAACAGCATGGCATTGCATAATTCACATACATAATGCCTTGCAACAAGATAACATTGCATAATTCACATATATAATGTCTTGCAACAAGATGGCATTGCATAATTCACATATATGGTAATTAGACACTAAACAAGTGGCATTCACACAAAGCATGTCTAAACTAAGCAAATGACATAGCAATGCAAGATACCATACGCACGATATGAGCAACATAACCCTGCCAAGTTAGGGCATGCACCTCGGGGGGGGGGGGGAATATGACTGGTCATCTGTCTCTGAATCCTCCTGTGAGGAGCTATCGGTAACCAGCAAGACATGCGCTTCGTCAGATAGCATTGTCTGCTCTGAAGACCTTGTTTCCACTCCAGATTTTTCCATGACCGTGCCGAATGGCTGATGCACAGAAAGAGTAATTGAATGTACTAAAATTGTTGACAAATTTAACACGTAATAAAAAAATGATGGCATGATATAATTCACATATAAGATGACTAGCTAACCAGGGTGGCATTGTAAAATTCACATATATGATGCCTGGCTAGACAAGATGGCATTGCATGATTCACATATACGATAAAGAAACTAAACAGATGGCATTGACACAAAGCATGTCTATACTAAGAAGATGACATCTTTAATGTATACAGTAAGCAATGCAAGGCACCATATGCATGATATTACCAACATCAGCATGCCAAGTTAGAGCGAAGACCTCATGGGGTAAATAGGAGTGGTCTTCTCCTTCTGAATCCCCCTCAGAACAGTTATCTTCCTCTTGATTACGATCCGAAATGGGTGGAGGGGGGGCTGCCTTTACGCCCACCATGGAACGATGTCTGCATGAAATTTTATTGGCACGCAAGGCTCGTCTCTTTTGCTCTACATGATCAGTTCCATTGTGTACAATAACTGGCATGCATAGGAATAAAACATAGTGAGATTATGTAAGGAGTGCATGCACAAATCCAGAGTGATGGTAGCAAACTGTGGATAGACCCAAAACCAATGATAGCAGGAAGATAATAGCTTTAGTTAAAAAATACAGATAATGGATCCTTTAATGTTTGTTTGCACCCAACATGAAATTCATAGTAGACACCGGAGATTAACCAGATAGTAGACAGATAGTAATGATTGCTTCCCCAATATGTACCCCACAACCATTTAAAAAATCAAGTTTCAGCATTAGTTTGGACCTGACTCGGAGTCTAATAGGTGAACACGACGATAATGTAGCATCTCATCATATTAAGCGACGCATAACGTAAGCAGACACGGAAGAGTGCGACCTCTCTTGCGGACCCGTGTAGTCCTCAAGGTCATCTGCTCAGTTGATGATGGTAATGCAGTTACCGTGGCTGCCGGCGGCGGGGAAGAAGATCTGAGGCGGCGAAAGACAGTCTGGAGAGCGGATCCCTGCTGTGGTGAACCCTTCCGTCGTTGGAGCAGCTGAGCTGGGGTGGAACACAGCGCCGCAGGAGCAGGACAAACCACACAAGGTTTTCTTTGACACATATATGTAAGAGAAGTAATTGAGTAAGGGCTTGTTTGAATTTGAGGATTCTAACAATGCAGGGATAGGAAATAGACAGGAATAGGATAGGAATGCACGTGCAAAACAGAGAATTTAAAAACATAGGATTTCTGCCAATCTGGGTGTTTGATTCACAACAATTGGAAGATCACAGGATGCAAAAAAGCATGGTGAGATTAAGTCAAACCACAAGAAAATGTACGGTTATAATTCTATTATGCTACTATCTCTTAGTCTTGTGCTTGATGAATAGGAATATGAAAAGGAGGAGAAGTGGAAATTAGAATTCCTATGGTTTTTCTTTCAAGGAGACACTAAAGGAACAAATCCTACAGTTTTCCTTTGCTCCATTCCTTTGCACCAAATTCATGAAAAGTAGTACCATAGGAAACATTCCAATTCCGATGTTTTTCATTCACTTTTCCTTTCAAGCACTGGCGATTCTAGTAGGCAGGCTTGAGCAAGGAAAATCCTACACTAAAAAAATGTTTTTGTGCTACTTCTATTACTTTGGACCCGGGCCACTGCCATACTAGCTCAACTCCCAGGCCCATCGACAAATGCACAGCTCAAACGCGCAGAGATAAATAATGATGGCGTTCAAGAGAGTCCATCACGGATAGCTAAGTTGCCTGGTACCTCACTGCTTGTCATATAGTAGGATAAAATAATCGTATTTCCCATTACTACGAGTGCTCAGTGGACAATATATATAACATGTAGAGTAAAAAAGAGATGCAACAAGTGTACAACCTCTTTGGCGAAGCCATGTCGATCTCAGCGTGATTGGGTTGGCCGGTGAGGATGCTCCGGCTGACTTGGTTGTCGGAGGAGGGGAAGAAGATCTTAGGCGTCTGGAGATGGAGCCCGAGGTACTGCTCCGCTGTGATAGAGGGTTTCGTCGTTGGAGCAGCTCCGGTGAGTTGTACAACGCCGAGGCTGAAGCAGGACAAGAGAGACAACGGACAACGTTAACCTGAGTGGAATTCTAATAGCATCTCCAATACATGACTAAAATACATAACCACAAAGTGCTAGATGTAAAATACATCAGCCGCTCATCTCCGAACTTAACTGTCGAAACTGAATTTAACTGTGGAAACTGAACTTAACTGTCGAAACTGAACTTAACTGTCGAAACTGAATTTTGCTGTCGAAACTGAATTTTGCTGTCGAAACTGAACGCACTAGCAAGGTGAGGCTACACGTCGGTCGACTGACTTTTTCATCTCTGGTCAGTTGATTTTGCAGCCGTTGGATACGAAATAAAGGGCCTGCGATTCATCTTCAACCTCCACCCCCCTGAGCCGCCAGCCACCACCGGCCAAACAGCAGCCCCCCGCCGCCCGCGGCCGGCGGTGCGCCACCCCGCCCGCCCCGAAAACACTCCCCACCGTCGGCCCGCCGCCGCCCTGGCCATCCCTCTAGCCCCCCTCGTGCCGAGCTTTTTCTCCGGCGATCCCCACGCCACCGCCCCGCCACCGGCGACCACCGCCCACATCCTGAACCCTAAGATTGATAGTGGGGTACCTCTCCG
>NC_057808.1:461198173-461213390 GCF_018294505.1 Triticum aestivum | reverse complement strand
AAAATCAACTGACCCAAAAGTCGATTCAGTCGACTGAAGTGTAGCTAAATCGGAGCAGCATCGCAAGCAAGAGCAAGAGCGAGAGCAGCAGCGCGAGCAAGAGCAGTAGCAAGAGCAGACCAGGCAGGGGACCGAGAGCCAGAGCAGAGCAGCAGCGCGAGCGAGAGCTAAAGCAGCAGCAGCTCATACTGATGTGGACGTCGCAGCCGAGGGAGCGACGCCGTGGAGGAAGTGGCCGGCGACGCCGCCGTGGATGGAGCCGCGCCGTGTCGGCTCGGGACCGAGCGCCGGCAGCACCGTGAGATCGAATCAAGAAGAAAATGCGGCGATTAGTGTACAACCTCTTTGGTGGCGCCAATTAGGCCGCAGCTTCATCCGAGGAAACGGTGATGATGATGCTCTTCTGGTGGTGCAGGTGAAGACGGCAGTGTGGGAATGGAGGTGGCGCGAAAGACGAGGGGAACGTCGGGGCAGCTCCTTGGAGGTGGAGGACGGGGTGGCTGAACCGGCGGGACAATGAGATCGACGATGGATCCTCATCCGGTACGGTGGATGAGGGACGTCGAGGTGTTGCTATGGACGACGTCGTCGGGGAAGAGGCTCCGGCTGGGTGGCGGACGGAGCAGGGTGTGGGATTTTGTCGCGGGTTTTCGCGGCCTCGGTGTATGAATGGGTGGGCGGATGGGATGGCAGTGGGGAACCATGGCTTAGAGACGCGCTTGTCCGAAATGTGGGGTAAGTTATGAAAGTACCCCCACCGATTTGAGGCGGTTCTTTCGGTTCAGGGGTACCACGGGCATTTCGCGTGTCGGGATTTCACAGGAGGTGGGAGTTCTCGCGCGCGTTGTAATTTCGGAATAGCAAGGCACAGGTTGAGATGGAGGGAGTTGTCGGAGCACAACGAGACAAAGATATATCTTAAATATTTCGGGCTAACAAGGCGCGGGTTGAAGAGGCGGGAGTTTCGCAGCACGATAGACAGAGACTCTAGATTGAATTTTCGGCATAAGAAGGCGCGGCTTGAAATTTCGGAAGAACAAGCTTAACGTGTACAAAAAAAAGACAATTTGCACCTCAACACGCACAACACACACACAAACACCATTTAGACTAGAGTAAGGTACACGTGCATTGCACGCATGAGATTTGGCAACCAAATTATGAATAAATACCACATTATAGCATGCAAGCTTTGAGTCATATATGCATGATGTAGATGTTCGTTTAATTCTTATAGTTCATTTCATTCAAAATCATCTAGTTTTGATAAGAAAGCTGATCTATTTTAAGATTCATGGAATTGTGCGTCGTAAGACATAAAGTAAAAACAAATAATGGCAAATCATGTAGAAAACATTTGGGCAATTCTAATACAGAAGATTCTAGAACAAATAAGAAGTGCTTGTGTTTTGATGTTTGTGCATTATGCTTAAGTTCAACCATGGAGTCTTCTAGATTATACATGTGGCGAAATCTGGTGGAATCTAGATGATATCCAAGGGCCAGTAGTGCTCAAATTTGCCATCTTTGGACCATCGGATTCGCCTCATCCAACGACCATCTTTCAAAGTTAAAGTTACCCGCACACAATATAAAAAAATATAAAATATAATATATATAGGGGTATAGATATAGATATGTGATGCGAAAGCCGCCCATCATCTCCAATTAGAATAGTGTGTCCATGCACGGATGCGACGTGGCCAAATGATGTCTGCCATCGGTATCTCAAATTCAAATCAGTCTGACCTTGTTCAATGTGTATACATTGCAACATGCTCGTTTCCAAACCACACCGCGCAGATCTCCGTTATATTCATGCATGCATGGGTTCCAAACATCAGGATCTCTTATTCAAATATTTGAATTCAAATTTACATTGATTATGACCTCACCTATTCTTTTACACCCACACAGTAGTCTTCTCTTTATAATTGTACCACTAACTTTCTCTCGTGCATGCATGCACACACACTACCACTCGGCACTATCCATCGCACACATGCAATCTTTTTCTTCAGGTCGGTCTCCCATGAAGGCACACACCCACACACATCCCCCTCTCCATCATATCAGGCATTTTTTACCTCTCACGCGTGCATGCGCAATGATCGATGTTCCTCTATGTATGTGTGTATATAGCTAGGTCTTTCATAGTTTTCCACACAAACCGATCAATCGATATATCCAATGAGGTCTCACCCTCTTTCCCACGTCCACATCGATCAATCTATACCTCTCTATATAGGATTAACATATATAGCTAATACACCCACATTAATTATATATCCAACGTCCCCCTCTCATCATCCATGCCTTCTGCTTCATCTCTCAGACGCGTGCACAATGGCAAAGACAGGGGGCAGTAAGGGCCCTGCCCCCTCCCCCTAACATCACTATATATCGAGGCTAATATGAATGTGATCATTAGACAATTGCTGCTAAAAATGGTTTAAGTTCATGAATTGACCCTCCTCGTAAAGGATTAGGAATGCTTGGCCCCCTAGCTCATTTATTTTTCATGGCTCCGCCACTGCGCGCAACAGCGCACGTGTTCGCCCCCTCTCTCTAAATATCGATCTCGCACTTGTGCATTCCTTCATAGTCTCCCTCCACTCGGCCCCTCGCACCATCTTCTAGCCCCCCACCGGATTTTGCCACATGTACAATCTAGCAGACTCCATGGTTGAACTTAAGCATAATGCACAAACCTCAAAACAACAGTGGTTCTCTTTTGTTCTAGAATCTTCCGTATCATAACTGCCCAAACTTTTTTTCTAGTTGAATTGCCATTATTTGTTTTTACTTTATGCTTTACAACGCACAATTCCATGAATCATAAAATAGATTATGGGCTTCTTTGATTCAAAGGATTTTCAAAGGAATTTTGGAGGATTCTAATCATTAGGAATTTTTCCTATCTTGGTTGTTTGATTCGTAGGATTGTAAACCATAGGAATTTTTCCATATGATTCATTTGCACTAGATTTCATAGGAAACATCCCATCCACTCAAACCTCTTCGAAAGAATTCTGCGTTTTTTTATGCACAATCAAACACTCGTACAATCCTGTAGGATTCAAGACGACATTCCACTATAATCCCATGTTTTTCGTATTCCCGCGTTCTTAGCTTTTTTATAAAAACTAATTGATTTTGAATGAGATGAACTATAAGAATTAAACGAAGGGCTACATCAGGCATATATGACTCAGAGCTTACATGCTATAGTGTGGTATTTATTCATAATTTGGTTGCAAAATCTGATGCGTGCAATGCACGTGTACCTTACCAGTACTTCGAGTATGTGCAACACACGTAAATTAGAATACCAATGGCACGCTACACAGTGTCTCTCTTACAGTTCATGAAGCCACGTGGCACATGTGGAGGCGTTGTCGCGACCTCCTTGCGTGGATTGATCACAGTGACGTGCTGCTGGTTCCAGAAGAATGTACTCGTCCTCCCTGAGCCATACTGGCGGTACATGCACGAAGCGAAGATGCGCACGCACGCCACACACGCACTCATTCCCTCGCACGCACACGCGGGTACACGGGAGGACGCAATTTTGTACCAAGATCCACCCCATGTGATAATTTGACGCGTGTACAGTCGTTCACTTCATTGATGGTCAATTAATACAGCGCATGCAAATTGAGTGGACGTGAGGGCGGAAGAAAGACATTATTACTCCATTGCGCGCATGCGAGTAGTTAAATCGTGGGTTGCTAGTAGTACTTCCATTGGTCTCCTTCGTATTTTGTGCCAATTTTTGATAGTAACATAATATTTACGCATTTGAGGAGTGTAGTACTTGAAATTTATGTTCCGCTAAATTCATCGGGAGCCGTTTCTGGCCTCGAAACCAAAACCATCAATTAATCTTTACCTTGTTCCCATCACATTCGAAAGCCTGCTCACACCTACTAGTACGTACCAAACCTGAACGTGTTCCCACTATGCAGGTATTAGTACTAGTGCTAGTACTTAGGTTATAAAAAGGGGAACTACCTAACCGAAAATTACTCTACCTTTCCTCCTCATAAGTGCTTCTTCTTCGTCCGTCGTTGCCATGGCCGATGAGCAGAGCTCTAGGTCGAGAACTACTCGTAACAAGGGAGCGGCAACCAAGGGTGCGGAAAAAAAGAGAGGGCTCGCCGCCACGCAGAGACCTCGAAAGATCTCTCACAGGCAGGCGATGGCTCCCAGGAGCGCCCTAGCCGCGGAGGCGAACATGCCGAGCCGGCGGAGCTGGAGTCGTTATCCCTCGACGGCATGCCCGATCAGCTCAATAAGCAGAAGGAGTTCATCCAAGGCTTGATGGAGTTGCCGAAGGAGAGCCTCGACGACATGCCCGCTGAGCTGAATCAGCAGGGGGAGTTGACCGCTGGCTTGGTGATGCTGCTGAAGAAGAGCATTGCCTCGGAGAAGAAGGCGAGCGGCGAAATCCTGCGAATTCAGGAGGACAAGGCGAAGCTCTGCCACGAGATTGACCTGTTGAAGGAGAAGAACGCCGGCTGGAAGAAGCTACATGAGAATAGTAGTTCCTCGATGAAGATGCTGCAGGCCCTCGTCATGGAGCAGAATGAGGAGTTGGCGAAGCTCCGCATCGAGCACCCGGCTGCTGTCAAGGTACGTAATGCGGCCGTGGAACAGATGATGAAGGCTCGCGTCAAGAAATCCCGCGTCTTGGACAGAATGAAGAAGATTGCGGAGGAGACGCGCAAGGAGATGGAGGTCGTGGAGGCGATGAAGAAGCAGTTACGACTCCCCGGCGAATTAGATCATTTGGGGTGATATTCTTCCTTCTTCTTTTGCTCCTGTGTTTCAACTTTTGCTTCGGGTGTTTCGCCGCACGTGTCGCGTTCTCTGTGAGGCATGAATAGAACAATGTTTTTTTGAGGGAATGAATAGAACAATGCTAACAATGAGATGACTAGCAAATTAGATCATTTTTTATCGCCATATGGCACTGGGCTGCCGTGTTTCATGCTCCTCCGTCGCAGTACTACTCCAGTGGAAAACTTGAGTATACCGCACGGTTCTTTGCTCCTCCTCGATCAGGTCGTCGGCGCATTTATACGAGCAGTCAAATCACAAAGCCCCGCCTTCCAGTAGTAATGAGTCGTCAAATCACAAAGGCCCTCGCCTCTCGTGAAACCGACCAAGCTAGACCGCCCCGCCCTCTAGCCTTTTAAAAAATGTATACTTTTGTACATCAGTAGTATCGATGGATTGTGCCATGGAGCAAAACTTGAAATTAAAAAAATGGTGGTACATATAGAGAGCGCTCGTCGCCAAATTATGCATATAGTACTATTAAAAAGGCTAGTCACAATAATGGTGTCCAGCACAACCCACCCCTCAAATAAAACTAAGAGGGTGCTTGCATACGTTTTAGTCCCATGACTAAAAGTAGTGGGACTAAAACATGCTAGCCTCACCCATGCTTGGATCCAAATACTAAAAAGGCTAAAATCAAGTTAATGAGCATTTATTATCCTCCAAACCCTCCAATCCAGAACTCGCCTGTGTTAAAGGAGAGGAGTTAAATGCGTAGAGAGAGGACTAATCCACATTTTAGTAGGGGTACCCCTGACTAAAATTTTTTAGTCTCAAGACTAGTTTTAGCCCCTCTTTAGTCAGGGGTGCTTGGAACTTTAGCCTCTTAAAGAGACTATTTTTAGTCAGACTAAAATAAGTCCCTTGGATCCAAGCACCCTCTAAGCATCCTGGAATTCTTTGACAAAACTAAGCACCCTGAAATTCTTTGACAACTAAACTGCTGGCTATATGATGTTGGCCATATATATTGTACGTATATAATGTGAAGAAACGAGTGGTAGTACTATACCAACTAAAAGATGAAACGTAAGAAATACTAGTATGTACGTATTGAAGAGTTAAAGTAACGAGAAGAAACATAACATAGTTCTGCTGGGGGCTCAGCACAACACACCCCTCAAATTAAATTAAGCACACCTGAAATTAAACTTTGCAACTATTCCGGTAGACACTGCATTAGAACCACCGTGAGCAATGACACTGCCACCTTACTCGGAGTCCTCGTCCACGTCCTCGACTTCGTCCTTGTCCCTCTTCCTCTTGGCTGATACTCCTTTGCTTGAACCGCACACTTGGCTGTTGCTCTTCATCCAACCCTTGTAGATATTGAAGCAAAGGTAGCCATCCATTGCAGCGTAGTGGATGTGGTCTATATCTAGTACATTCCGCTGCCATGCATGACGATGAAACGTGTATGGAGGTTTCTCAAGTTTACCGTACGAAGGATGAACCATGGCTCCTGCCAGGGTCAGCATTGAAGGCTGACGAGAGGACACCAGCCGATTCTTCTGGAGGTCGAAGGTGTTTCCTGCAGCGAGGCCTATCCGACGCAGGACTTCTTTGTCGTTACCAAAGTCTATAGTAACTAATTTGACTAGGTTGCTCTCGAGGAAGTCCTGAAAATCCTGGCACTCAACCTCGGCATGGCATATGTGGTAGACCAAGCATAAGTCATGCACGCAAACCTGGATCACGGCGGGCTTCTTCCTCTCTTCTTCCTTTAGATCCTTCTCTCGTCCCAGGACTGTGGTGTACTCAACATCTAGCCCAGCGACCCACTCACCATCTGAGTCTTCGAACATGCGTCTGAAGCGAGAAAGGCATCCTTTCACCGGAAGAACGGGTGTAGATGACGTCGAACTCATCGCCGGTGATGGTTCTAACCTTGTACTCACCGCCGATCATGGAGATTTGGGACGCCATGGATTTGGGAGGAGGGTTAGGATTAGTGGAACTGCCGTAATGTGAATGGACGGGACGACTAGGAGCGAACCGCCGTAGTATTGAAGGACGTGCGGGGATGAGTAGGAGCGAACTGCCAGCGTGCGAACGGCAGGGTAGTGGCCTTCCATTCTCCCATGATACGGGCTTCCGAGAGCCCTTGGATCTGAGATCGAACGGTTGCATGGCGTGATTCTAGACCTATGGGTGAATATCCTATCCTGGAGGGTTATTCTGCAAATTTTCAGCAACTTAGCATGCGACCGTTTGATCTCAGATCCAAGGGCTGCCAGCAGCCCGTATCATGGTCGCGCCTACCACGACCGTCGCGTCGCTCGCGCGGTCGCGCCCTTGGAGATTTAACACGGTGCGTTAGGCTATCTGATGTTGGCATGTCATACATAGTCATCACTTAGTCACTCATACTACAACAAGGTTGGCTATAAGTGTATTTTTTTACTCTTCTCTATCTCTTTCTTCGTACTCCCTCCGTCCCATAATATAAGAACGTTTTTGACACTAGTGTAGTGCCAAAAACGTTCTTATATTATGGGACACAGGGAGTACTAGTATTTATTGCATTTGCCAAGGAGTGACCTCTTCCAATGAAATGGTGTTGCTAAGTTTGCTTCATTTAATTAGCTATAGACTCAAAATTGTCTTTTCACCTAGGTGCACGCGCTTAGCACCATTTCTTCCTTGTGTCACCAAACTAGTCTCTCTCTTCATGATTAACTTGCCACATCAGACTTTATGCCTATGTGGCAAGCTTAAGCACCTGTAGGAGCAAGTAAAAGTAAGTACAATAGTGCGCTTTACATGGCATTTTTGCATATGTGGAGGAAAGAGAGGCAAGGAAAAAGTGGAGAAGTGGGCTCTCATGCAAGAGCCAGCCTCTACTACATGGTGGACCATTGGGAGAGGCACCTGTATGGAGGTGGTCAGGAATCGGGAGACTCACACCGGTCGTAGTGCCGCAGTTAAAATGATAATGGCAAGTCAAATCACGGGGCCCCACCTGTCCAGCAGTAACTCGTTGTCAAATCACACAGCCCTACGTTTGCAGCAGCCTACTCCCTCGTCTTCTCGCGTCTTTGTCACCGACTAGGCGGAACTGCCCCGCCGCCTACCACGCAGGAAAAGCCCCGCCTTCGAGTTTTAAATAGTATACAGTATACTAATTTTGTATCCATGGATTGCGCCCGCGCCATGGAGCAAAGCGTCTAGAAAACGGTGGTACACATGTACGGAGTATACAGCACGCCCGTCGCATTCGCGTCGCACCCCAGGCGGTCGGTCGGTCTGGCACGCTGCTCTCCAAATGGAACGCGTGTCATATTGCGTTTGCACACACATGTGGGATGGCAATTGAGAACCGACCATTGGCACACTCCCCGGCCCCGCAAGTCGGGTGACTTAATAGCAGAGGGAGACGAGCGATAGTACTAGAGAAGTGTTGTACTACGTTGGTGCCTGGACGATCCCTGCAAGACGCAGAAGATCAGTTCGTCCATGCATGTGACCAGACTCCAGCAGACATGCCTGGATTGGCTATCGTGTACATATTGTGCAGGCTGTGTTGTACATGGCTGTAGTTGTGGTGAGAAATCTAAAAAAAGGTTTCTTGTCATCTCACAAAATTAGGTGTCATGTGCTTCGGATCACTGCAAGGGTTAAACAGCGATAACTGAGTTGGGCTAGTCATTGGGGGCACATGCACGAACAGTGACTACTCGGCTGCCATCTAGGTCAAGCCGGCTATGTTAATTAGGACATCTATCGACGGACCCCTTTTCTACGAGTTTATCTTTAATTTGAGCTTTGTTCCTCGTCTAGTTTGTCCGTCGGGATTCATGTTGTCTCCTTTGGGCAGTGAGGTTATGATTTCTTTTCATGTGGCATTTTTTCGTGTTATATGTTATAATCCAGCGCTTCAGATCAAAATGACGACAACTGTGCCTTCGGGCCACGTGCATGAAGACTTCTTGACAGTCATTGACGAGGTCAAGCTGGCTCCGGTAGACAAAAGAAAACTAGCACTACTCCACTATATAGGCAGTATCCTCCGCGCTTGCTTGCTAGTGTCGCTCTCTTCACATTGTCTCGGCCTCTCCAGATCTAAACACGACAGCGGTGGCCACACTCTCTCTCTCTCTCTGCTCACCGCTGGTCACAGATCCAGCCGGATCCTCTTTGCCGGGGAAGGTGTGAAGGTGCAACGTTCACGCGGTCGTCCTTCGCGATGGCTCTTACCCACAGCTGGGCGCGTCCCGATCAGCCTGCCTTGCCATTCTCTCCCAAGCACCGCTAGCGAGGGAGGGCCTCCAACCCCTTCTTCCTCGCTGCCGTAGTGTGGGCAGATCCGGCCTCCCGCCGCCCACCTAGCGACATCCCGACGACCATCAGGTATAACTTCCTTCGAAACCGGCCTTGCTCTAGTTCCCGAGCTCCTGACGTTGCTGCATTTGTATCTTTTACTATTTCTCAGGCCCCCTCGTAGATAGGATCGATCGGCTGTTCGAAAACCACCTAATTTTTTTATGTTTAAGAGGTAAAACTAGTTCATGCACTCGAATCTAGTACTACTTGGTTCAAACAAGGAAGAAAGGGGGTGGGGGTGGGGGAGGATTTGTTACCTGAATCTAGGACTTGGTCGAAAGAGGAAATAATGGGGGCGAAAAGTAGCAGAGACTGGCTATCCAACTGGTCTCTAGGTCTAATAGGGAAATAAAGGCAAACGCATTACAAACTCAATATAAACCCGATCTATTGGTTGAAAAAGGAAAGAAAGTGGGGACTGGGGGACAAGTCAACAGAGTAAGTCCAGCACTAGATTTGCTAGCCTCACACAGTATAAGGTGGCTATACCGAACAAAAATGGGACCAACCCAAATATCTTGTTCTGATGTTTGTTGCCCCGAGCGACTCTTATGTAATGCCACTGGTAAAATGAAGCAGTCGCACTGTTAAAAGTAAGGACACGTTAAACCAATGTTGTTTTCAATGTAATGCCTCCAGTAATATGAATCAATGGCACTTCTTTACATGTCCTGCTAAAATTTCCCATTAAGATAAGTTGGTTCTTTTCGTTAGAAATGCAACTGTCCTGGTCCGCCTACTCTCCCATGCCCAAAGTAATGTCGTATTTAACTGTTGTCATAGTTAATCCTAATGCCCACACTAATATTTAGCAATGCCAGTGCTTTAGAAATTGCTACTGTCCTTGTAGGATTGCCATTCAGATAAGGAACATGCTTCTTTTCATTTCATGCATGTTTCATCACTTGTTAGTCACCCTCCTTTCCACCTTTTTTGTGCAAACAGAGATATACATTTCACGCTCGATCTTAGTTGAACTGCACAAATGATATGCAAATTATAGTTGAGCATTCCAGGAGCTTCACAACCAACCTTGATGTTGCTCAATTTTATTGCAACTAATGAAGAAGAAGCTCTGTGGGTTTCGTTTTCTGATGGAAATGGAACCGGGGCTGGAGCCCTTTTCTTAAATTTTTTTGAAGAAGAAGCTGCTAGCTCACGGGACATTGCTTCATTTTAGGTGAACTGCACCAAAAGGTCCCATGAATTGAATCATCCATGTTGGTGGCTGAAAGAGCCAGCTTCAGCATCCCAGTCTAAGCATCCCCGGCCTCCATCCTTGCGACGCACGGTACACCTCGTTTGCCACCTGCTCGACCCTAGTGTCACTGATAAAATTAAGTAATAATACAGTTAAAATAGAGCGAGTGTCATCTCTATCATTTCATTTCCAATGTAGATAAAGAAAGTGCTTCTCTTTGTTAATGTATGTTTCATCAACTAGTCCCATTGTTAATGTTTGAGCGTTTCTGCAAACTCGGGTGCTTAATTTTAGTTGATATGTACAAAAATAGAGATTTGAATGTCTCAAGGCGCCTCCTTGTACTACCGCTGTACACTGATGTTCATCACTGGCAGAAGGTGTATCTGGGAGACTTGGGACGATGTCCAGTATGAGGCGTACCGTATGAGGCGTCGCAGGGCCCATCTCGCCCTCGCAACATGGCATACTATGATACTATCGCAATATTTTCTTCTATTTATTTTGTGTGTTTCATCAACTAGTGCCACTATAATGCAATCACGCTTTTTCATTATCTATGCAAACAGGGTTATTCAGCTGCATTTTGGTGGAACTGCACAAATGTACGTATGGAACCGGCATATATGCAGAGTGCAAGGTGTGCCGAGTAAAAATTACCGACACCAACCATGCTGCATGGCACACATTGGCATCCACCACCACCAGTGGGATGTGTGGCGCTCTCTGTGGACGGATCTTTCTCGGCAACAAATCATCTAACCAAATACTAGTAGCTTATATTGGCAGTTTTCTAGGGAGTACTCTTTTCTGAAAGAAGCACCAATCTATTTTTCTTTATTTGTACACTGTGTCACAACTTTCACCCAAAGGTCCAGAGCTATTTTAGGGTGATTGGCGTAGTACTCGGAGACCGATTGTAAGCATGATTTTCATTAGCTGTCACACTGATTGTAAGCATGAGCAGGTGGAAGATTAGGTTAGTGCGAAGCTTACCTTAAACCCTACCGCCGCCGTTGAAATGAGGCGAGCGTCGAGGGAACCGTGGAGAACGGCGGGGAAGCGACGTCGCGCCATCCGGCCTCCTCTTGCGGTGGGAGAACGAATACTCCTGTGGCTCCGGCTGGCTCTGCACCCTCACGAACGGCACACCATACTCAATCGATTCGTTATCCCTGGGTGCTCGACCTTCGACCTGTACGCCCACCACCTCCGCCTGACTGTCGCCTCGGGCGAATCTGTCTGCTCCATCGCCCAGAGGAGATACTCGATGAACTCGGAGGACTGCGGCGTGACTGCCGCCGAGGAGTACATGTACATCGCCGCCCTCATCGCCGCCGTCTCGCTCTTTCGCATACATTGCCACATGGCCCGCACCATCCTCGAAATCTCCCACTCATTGTCAAACCAACTAAGGATCTCCTTCAACCTGGCTTACTTTGCCTGGTCGCCGCCGGCGATCTGCCTCATTCGCTGCTGCATCCTCTCCATAGATGTCCTTCTGAGTGGTCCGGTGCTAGCTTTGGAAGATGGGAGGAGAGACGGTGGTCTTGCAATAGAGAAGAGGGAGAGGCGAGACGGTGGTTTTGGAATGGATATGATGGAGAGGAGAGGAGGTGGTTTTGCAATGGAGAAGATCAGAAGAGGGAGAGGCGAGACGGTGGTTTTGGAATGGAGATGATGGAGAGGAGAGGAGGTGGTTTTGCAATGGAGAAGATCAAAAGAGGGAGAGGCGAGACGGTGGTTTTGGAATGGAGATGATGGAGAGGAGAGGAGGTGGTTTTGCAATGGAGAAGAGGGAGAGGAGCGTGCAGCAGCGATTTAGGATTGGACGAGAGGGCCGGCGCGCTGTGACTGGATCAAAATCAAAATCAATTTACCCTTCAATTAAAAAAGCGACCCCACATTAACTAGTCTCCCTTTTATTCTGGGTCATAATTGACCATGATTTTCGCACATAAAATATATGTTATATGTTGCAAAAATAATATAATTTGAAAGTACATTCAGATACGAACCAAACGATACAATTTTTGGTGACATGCATTCACATTTTGCTTGTCAAATACAGTACGTGGTCAAACTTTGACCCAAAATACGCAAAACAACAAAAAAATACGTCAAAGACTAGCGCCACTCTTCCGCTCTTCTCCTCTTAAACCACCGTCGCTCCTCTCTTGTTCCAATCTAAATGCAGCTCCGCTCCTCTCCTCTTCCATTTCAAAACCACCGCCCCTCCTCTCCTGTTCCAGTCCAAAACCAGCGTCGCTCCTCTCTCGTTCTAATCCAAAACCAGCGCTGATCCTCTCCTCTTCCATTCAAAAACCACCGCTGGCGAGTGAAGGTGCTGTGGAGAAGTAGATCGATGGAGGAGTACAACCGATACGTGAGGATCGCAGACGGCGACCCTGTGAAGCTAGCTAGGATGTTGGAGATACAGTCTTGGTTTGACAACAAGGACCAACTAGCGGCGACGGCAACATCCATGGCCAAATATCTGCAACAGAGCGAAAAGGCGGCGATACTCTCGGAGGGAGTCGCGCTGGAGTACGTAGAGCTGCTCCTCTAGGCCATGGAGCAAACTGATTCACCGAATCCGATCGTGAGGGAGCGGTGGTGGGAGTATCGATCCCAGATGGTGCATCCACCAGAGATTGAAGGATCGAGCATCTACAGGGTGCCGTTTGTGAGGGTGTCCTGCCAGAGCGAGCCGGTGGAGTCTTTGTCGACCGAACCCAACTGCAAGAGGAGAAAAGCAGTTGGCCCGACGACGCTTCCCCGCCATCGTCTCCCTCGCCGTTCACATCGTCTCACGGGGCGGCTGTCTGCCGCCGAGGAATAGGAGGGGGCTCCCCCCAGCCCAATAGTCGGGCAGGTTGTGAATTGTCAGGAGGAGCTTAGGGTTGTCAGTATTTGCAGGTTGTGAATTGTGTTTTGTGTTGTGTATTTTGAGAGTACTTTCAGATATGAATGTCTTTTGAATTTCAGAGTTGCAGTATTGAGCATATGAAGTATTTTATGAATTCTAGAGATCTATTTTTAGCACTTAAAAAATGTAGTTTCATAGGAGTATAAAAGTGCAGACAATGTGATTCTCAGAGAAGAAACTGCAAGTTTCTGTTTCAGATAAGAAACTGCAAGTTCAGTTTCAGATAAGAAACTGCAACTTTCAGAGGCAGAGCATTTATATTAACACGGCCTTTTCAAACAGGGTTAACATCATGTTGGAAGTTTTATTCATGGTCGAAAATGGAACTACCAGCCAGTTAACATCATGCTGATCAACATTCATGCATAGCACATCTTCATATGATGCACAGTCAAAACGCCCACACAATGTCGAGTGTGCGAAACACAGAGAAAACGAGGGACGAAGTTTTGGCAAGTGTTGGACGTGGTTTTGGGATGCCCCGTCTAGGCTTTCATTTTTAACATGTGCAGCCCACGACCTCAGATGGGAGGTCCATAGGCCTGTTTGTATTTTCTTAGGGCCGTCATGTATCGGCCGACCTATGGACCTCCCATCCGAGGTTTTATTTTTGGCAGCCCAATTTATGTATTTTTTTTGAAGAAAACGCAGAGGTCTGTTCTATTTTTCTATATAAGAATAGGAACGCCAGGTCCAACTTATGTTTCCCTTCTAACTATATTATATATATTTAAATTATTTTATATGTTATTATATATTATTTTATTGTCATCATATATTTAACAGATACTTACATATGTAAGAAAACAATATCCCACATCTTATTAACTTATAAAAATAATTTCTTAACAAATAAAATCCTGGATTGTTTTGGCACGAAAATCCTAGTGATTGTGTACAAAAACTTGGTAAGATTTAAGGACGAATGTAATAATATCACTTATTATTTAAATATATTTATAACAAAATGCTCAACCCCTTTTTATTTTTTGATAACATTGCTGGCCCAACCCAACATTATAATTAGAATCAGCCCAGCAAAATCGTATATTTTCAGAAAGTGCTAATGGCCTGTAATTTTTTAGGAAATAAAATAAATGGGCCGCATGGACGCTACATTATTTGTTCACCCAGCCCAGCTAATGGCTGTAATTCAAAAAAAAAGATCAAATTGACTGTAAATTCTACCACGCAAAAAAAGACTGTAAATTCTGAAAAAATGGGTTGAATACGTGCCACATTTTTGGAGCCTGAAATGTGGGCCAATAGGTCGAAGCCAACGCAAGTCGTTGTCAATTTAGTCGACAAATGATTCTGACATGTTAGCCGTTGGATTTACATCCAACGACCGGCATCCATCTTCAATCTCTCGTCTTCTTCCTCCAGCGCCGTCGGGACCACCTCCCGCCTCCTGCTGCTAGCAGCTCTGCTTAGCATGCTTCGCTATGAAGCGCTACTCCACCGTTGGCCAGGCCATCCCTCCACCCCCTCCACACCTCCTGTTCTTCTCCACCGACTGCCGAACCACACCGCACTAGAACCAGTTAACCCTCGTACACCTCTCCGTCTGCGAATCTACTCCCGCGTCTTCCCATCTCCGGCTCGTTGCTGTCCGGGGCCTCGCCGTCGTCCACCACCTTGGATGCGCTCGGCGCGGCGTGGTCAACGTGGTCAACGAACGACACCATCGGAAGTAGACTGTGCGTGGAGAGGCTGACAGCTGGGTCCACGGCCGCACACAAGGAAATGCCTCCTTATTACGCGCAAAATAATGATTCCTCCACCTGACATCTGGGCCCACCGGAAGGGCCTCTGTATTTCGCGAAAATAACGTGCCCCCCACTGACATGTCGAACCCACCAGCTATCTTCGCACGCAAGGAAGTGTCTCCTTATTACGCACAAAAAAATGAATACTCC
>NC_057808.1:460864970-460865818 GCF_018294505.1 Triticum aestivum | reverse complement strand
CTTCGCAGGCAAGGAAGTGCCCGATAGTCGGGACCCACCTGGTCGAAGCGTACGTAGCGTTGTCATTCTGGTCGCGAACGTGTACGTACATACTGGTCGATGTAGAGGCGCGCACGTGTCGTAGTAGAGGCGCGCACATGTCATAGTAGAGGCGCGCACGTAGCATGTACACGTACGTACAGCGGCCAGGGTGCAAGAAAGAAAATACGGTCATGTATGTGTACATACAGGCGGGGTCTCGAACGCCTACTCGCGCATACGTACGGCCAGGGCTCGTGTACATGGCTGGGTCGAAACGAAGAAACATCGTCGTCGTCATGTTCATGGGGAGGCAACGGAATGCGTTGTGTTCATGGGGAGGCAACGGAATGCGTCGTGTTCATGGGGAGGCAACGGAATGCGTTGTGTTCATCGGGAGGCAACGGAACACGTGGGAGCCAACCGGCTGGGTCAGAACGGAATGCGTGGTCGTATTCATCGGGAGGGCTTGGACGGAACAGGCGATGGAAACGAGGCCTGGCATACCGCAAAACGGAGGAAACGGACCTCCTACATTCGGAACGGGGTCCTGTTGATCGGGAGGGGTGTGGCGTACCGCAAAACGGAGGAAACGGACTTCCTACGGTCGAAACGGGGGTCCTGTTGATTGGGAGGGGTCTGGCGTACCGCAAAACGGACGAAACGGACCTCCTACGGTCGAAACGGGGGTCCTGGTCATCGGGAGGGGTGTGGCGTACCGCAAAACGGGACTCCACGGGATACTGTTCATCTCCACCATCGACCTCCTCCAGCCTCCACGGGCTACTGTCGACCTCCTCCAGCCTCCACGGGCTCATGTTCATCCAGCC
>NC_057808.1:460850020-460864331 GCF_018294505.1 Triticum aestivum | reverse complement strand
CAACGCTCACTGTTCATCCAATTGGTCAGCTTCAGTTAGCAGCAGTAGCGAAGGAATCACTCGATTGGGTTCAGTTAACAGCCATCGATCGATCGCTCGGGTTCAGTAACGCGTAGCCTGCAGTGCAATTGCTCGGGTTCAGTTAGAGCCCAACGCCTCGCTCGGGTTCAGTTAGAGCCAACGCGTCGCACACACGCGCGTACGTGTACGAGAGAAAGGCGCATTGCTCGGCCCCCGACCTCCCACCGTAACCGGGAACTCCCCGAAATTTTCCTCCCCCTCGCTTCTACCATGGTTTTTTCCATCATGGACGGCCCAAAGAATGTCATGCAGCTGTGTCTCCGGCCCGCTGAGGACGAAAATCCCATTTTCTGTCATGATTTTTTGTCATAGAAGTAGGAGCCCACCACATCTATGATGATACCGGGTTTTGTCACAATTATCGTCATAGAAGTGTCATATGTATGACAGAAAAAAAATTCGTTCGGCCCAAAATGTCACGGATGTGTCTTTTTTTTGTAGTGCCAAGATAGCCTCCGAGGCACGTTGATCACGATTATCGCTAGGATCAGTACCTGAATCAAGGTCGCGGTTCGTTTGCTCCTCGACATCACCGTGATGACTGCCATCGAGTGCCAACACCCCCTCCGAGGGACGGATCGTACGCGCCCCGGCGGTACGACGACAGGCGCCCGTATGGCAACGAGCGGAGAGATCTAATCGACCCCCGGGAGCCTGGATTCGACGCAAGGTCAGTCCTCGTGCAAGGCCTAGTTGACAGAGGCAGGGCTCACCGAGAGGGTCTGGATAGAGATCGTCCGAGTGGAAGTGGTGTGTTTGTCTCCGGGCCCGAGTGTTTCAGCAGGGTCATACGAGCTACTGAGATACCACCCGATTTCAGGTTGGCCACGGGCGTGAACAAGTTCACTGGCGAGTCGAAGCTAGATATGTGGTTAGAGGATTACCGGGTGGCCGTGCAGATTGGTGGAGGAAACGACTATGTTGCCATGAAACACCCGCCCTTGATGCTTGAAGGTTCAGCCCGGGCGTGGTTGAATCAGCTGGCTCCTGCCAGCATATACTGTTGGGAAGACTTGGCCCGAGTGTTCATTAAAACATTTGAAGGCACTTGCAAGCATCCTGCCGGGCTGACCGAACTGCAGCACTGTGTCCAGAAGCCGAATGAAACTTTGAGAGATCACATCCAGCGTTGGACCACACTTCACCATGTGGTGGAGAATGTTACAGAGCATCAAGCAGTTTGTGCCTTCAAAGAAGGCGTCAGGTACAGAGAACTCATCCTAAAATTTGGGCGGTCTGGGACCCTGACCATGAACCGAATGATGGAGATTGCCACTCGGTACGTGCATGGCGAAGAAGAAGACCGCCTCCGCAGCGGCAAAGGAAAGGCTAATGAGCACGACACCAACAACACCAATCCCAGTTGGAAACAAAAGCGCAAAGCTGAGGCCACTGGTCAAGCAGAAGTGGCAGCGGTTGCCGCTCAAGGCAAGTTCAAAGGGAAAGCCAAAGAGCAGTGGGTTCCTAAGAAGAAGAGAGATCAGTTGGGCCAAGACGTCCTGGATCTACCGTGTGCCATTCACACGAAGAAAGACGAGGAGGGTAACCTAATTTTACCCAAGCATACCACTCGGTAGTGCAGGTTCTTGATTCAGCAGTTTCGTGAAGGTCAGCCGAGTGAAAAAGGCTCGGACAAGGATGACGACGAAGAGAAACCTGTGGATTACCCCAAAGTCAATGCCACTCTCGTGATTTTCACTGACGTTGAGAGCAAAAGCCGACTGAAACTCATCAACCGAGAGGTGAATATGGCTGTCCCAGCGACTACGACATATCTCAAGTGGTCGAAGACTCCCATATCCTTCGATCAGTCAGACCACCCAGCTCACGTTGCTACCCCTGGGCGGCAAGCGCTAGTAGTGGATCAAGTTGTGGGAGGCACTCGGTTGCGCAAGGTCCTCATGGACGGCGAGAGTGGTTTGAACATACTCTACGCTGAAACCTAAAGGGAATGGGCATTCCGATGTCCCGACTCTAACATGCAGTTCCATGGAGTCATTCCGTGCAAGAAGGCAAATTCACTCGGTCAAATTGCTCTTGATGTGGTTTTTAGTGACTCAAAGAATTTTCGGAAGGAGAAACTGACGTTTGAAGTAGTAGACTTTCACAGTGCCTATCATGCTATCCTTGGTCGACCGGCTTACGCACGTTTCATGGCCCGTCCATGTTACGTGTACCTCAAGCTAAAGATGCCCGGACCCAAGGGCGTAATCACGGTTAAGGGGAATAGGAAAAGAGCCGAAGAGTGTCCTCAGCAGGGGTCCAAAATCGCTGATGAGCATATGGCAATGGTGGAGTTGGAAGAGTACAAGAAGAATGCTGATCCGACTGATTTGCTTTGTTCCAAGAAGCCAGCATCTGAGTCCGCTTTCCCGTAGGCAAGTGAGACAAAGCAAGTTCATGTTTAGCCGACAGATCCTGCAGCCGCCCCAACCAACATCTCGACAACACTCGACAGTAAATAGGAAGCCACGCTCATCCAGTTCCTCCATGAGAACTGGGACATCTTTGCATGGAAACCATCTGACATGCCAGGTGTGACCAAGGGACTGGCTGAGCACCATTTGAGAGTTGACTCAAAGGCCAAACCCATTAAGGAGCATCTCCGCCATTCTGCCGCGGAGAAGAGAAAGGCGATTCGTGAGGAAGTAGCTCGGCTCCTGGCGCCTGAGTTCATATGTGAGATATACCACTCCAAGTGGCTCGCCAACGTCGTCATGGTCCTCAAGAAGGACAAGTCACTCCGTATGTGTATCGACTTCAAACATATCAATCGATCCTGCCCGAAGGATCATTTTTCGCTCCCTCGCATCGACCAAATAGTTAATTCGACTGCGGGATGCGAGCGTCTATCTTTTCTTGATGCGTACTCCGGGTACCATCAAATTCGACTATATGGGCCAGATGAAATAAAAACTGCCTTCATCACCCTTTTCGGGTGTTTCTGCTATGTCACCATGCCATTCGGTCTCAAAAATGCTGGCGCTACTTTTATGTGCATGATCCAGAAGTGTCTGCTCACTGAGATCAGTCGGAACATTGAGGCTTACATGGATGATATCGTGGTCAAGTCACGCAAAGGTTCCGACCTGCTGACTGACGTTGCTGAAACCTTTCCCAACTTAAGGAGGTATGACATAAAGTTGAATACGTCCAAGTACACTTTTGGAGTCCCTGGAGGCAAGTTACTCGTTTTTCTCTTTTTCGAACTAGGAATAGATGCCAATCCCGAGAAAATCAGTGCAATTGTCTGAATGAGGCTCCAAGATACTGAATGGTTCTGGCGCTGGAGTGGTCCTGGTATCTCCAAAAGGTGATCGGCTCAGTTATGTCCTCCAGATTCACTTTGATTCCTCCAATAACGAGGCCGAATACGAAGCACTCCTTTACGGGTTCCGTATGGCCATCTCACTTGGCGTCCGTCGCCTGATGGTTTACGGCGACTCGGATTTGGTGGTTAATCAAGTGATGAAGGAGTGGGACGTCAGAAACCCTGCTATGACAGGATACTGCAATGAAGTGAGGAAGTTAGAAAATAAATTCGAGGGTTTGGAGCTTCATCACATTCCCCGAATCAAAAATCAAGCAACCAATGATCTTGCAAAAATAGGTTCCACTCGGAAGCCTATCCCCAACAACGTGTTTCTTGAACACCTCCATTCCCCGTCAGTGCAGGAAGATCCTTTCACTGAAGAGCCTCCCCAGGCGATAAGTCCCACTGACTCGACTGAAATCGAGGTCCCTGCAGTCATTGACTTGGTTATGGAGATTCTGGTAATTACCCCCAACTAGATAGTGCCATATATTGCATATTTTCTCAGGCAAGAACTCCTAGAGGATGAAGTTGAGGCGCATCAGATTGTCCGCAGATCCAAAGCTTTCACTGTGATGAACGGACAGCATTACAGAGAAAGTGTCACTAGCATAGCACAACGATGTATTCCTCCTGAGGAAGGTCGACTGATCTTAGAGGAGATCCACTCGGGGACATGTGGTCATCACGCGTCCTCTCGGACAATCGAGGCCAAAGCATACCGAGATGGATTTTACTGGCCACGCGCCAACGAAGCTGCCAAAGAGATTGTTCAAAACTGCCAGGGGTGTCAGTTTTATGCAAACTTGTCCCTCAAACCTGCATCTGCTTCGAAGACCATACCACTCGTCTGGCCGTTTGCTGTGTGGGGATTAGACATGGTTAGACCACTCAGGACTGGCAGGAGCGGTTTCACTCATCTGCTCGTAGCAGTCGACAAATTCACCAAGTGGATTGAAGCTAAACCTATTAAGAAGCAAGATTCGCGAACAACCATCAAGTTCATGATGGAGTTGATATTCAGATATGGAGTCCCACACAGTATTTGTTGGGGATCGTAGCAGAATTTTAAAATTTCCTACGCATCACCAAGATCCATCTATGGAGTATACTAGCAACGAGGGGAAAGGAGTGCATCTACATACCCTTGTAGATCGCGAGCGGAAGCGTTCTAATGAACGGGGTTGATGGAGTCGTACTCGCCGTGATCCAAATCACCGATGACCGAGTGTCGAACGGATGGCACCTCCGCGTTCAACACACGTGCGGAGCAGCGACGTCTCCTCCTTCTTGATCCAGCAAGGGGGAAGGAGAGGTTGATGGAGATCCAGCAGCACGACAGCGTGGTGGTGGAAGTAGCGGGATCCCGGCAGGGCATCGCCAAGCGCAAGCGGGAGGGAGAGGTGTTGCAGGGGGAGAGGGAGGCGCCAAGGCTAGGGTACAGCAGCCCTCCCTCCCCCCCTTTATATAGGCCCCCTGGAGGGGGGCGGCCGGCCCTGGAACCCATCTACAAGGGGGGGCGGCGGCCAGGGGGGAAACTCCCCCCCCCCCCCGAAGTCAAGTGGGGCGCCCCCACCCCCAGGGTTTCCAACCCTAGGCGCAGGGGGAGGCCCATGGGGGGCGCCCCAGCCCACTAAGGGCTGGTTCCCTTCCCACTTCAGCCCATGGGGCCCTTCGGGATAGGTGGCCCCACCCGGTGGACCCCCGGGACCCTTCCGGTGGTCCCGGTACAATACCGATAACCCCCGAAACTTTCACGGTGGCCGAAACTGGACTTCCTATATATAATTCTTCACCTCCGGAACTCCTCGTGACGTCCGGGATCTCATCCGGGACTCCGAACAACTTTTGGGTTTCCGCATACTAATATCTCTACAACCCTAGCGTCACCGAACCTTAAGTGTGTAGACCCTACGGGTTCGGGAGACATGCACACATGACCGAGACGCCTCTCCGGTCAATAACCAACAGCGGGATCTGGATACCCATGTTGGCTCCCACATGTTCCACGATGATCTCATCGGATGAACCATGATGTCGAGGATTCAATCAATCCCGTATACAATTCCCTTTGTCAATTGGTACGTTACTTGCCCGAGATTCGATCGTCGGTATCCCAATACCTTGTTCAATCTCGTTACCGGCAAGTCACTTTACTCGTACCGTAATGCATGATCCCGTGGCTAACTCCTTAGTCACATTGAGCTCATTATGATGATGCATTACCGAGTGGGCCCAGAGATACCTCTCCGTCATACGGAGTGACAAATCCCAGTCTCGATCCGTGTCAACCCAACAGACACTTTCAGAGATACCCGTAGTGTACCTTTATAGTCACCCAGTTACGTTGTGACGTTGGGTACACCCAAAGCACTCCTACGGCATCCGGGAGTTACACGATCTCATGGTCTAAGGAAAAGATACTTGACATTGGAAAAGCTCTAGCAAACAAACTACACGATCTTTTATGCTATGCTTAGGATTGGGTCTTGTCCATCACATCATTCTCCTAATGATGTGATCCCGTTATCAACGGCATCCAATGTCCATAGTCAGGAAACCATGACTATCTGTTGATCAACGAGCTAGTCAACTAGAGGCTTACTAGGGACACGCTGTGGTCTATATATTCACACATGTATTACGATTTCTGGATAACACAATTATAGCATGAACAATAGACAATTATCATGAACAAAGAAATATAATAATAACCACTTATTATTGCCTCTAGGGCATATTTCCAATAGTCTCCCACTTGCACTAGAGTCAATAATCTAGTTACATTGTGATGAATCGAACACCCATAGCGTTCTGGTGTTGATCATGTTTTGCTCTAGGGAGAGGTTTAGTCAACGGATCTGCTACATTCAGGTCCGTATGTACTTTACAAATATCTATGTCTCCATTTTGAACACTTTCATGAATGGAGTTGAAGCGACGCTTGATATGCCTGGTCTTCCTGTGAAACCTGGGCTCCTTGGCAAGGGCAATAGCTCCAGTGTTGTCACAGAAGAGAGTCATCGGGCCCGACGCATTGGGAATCACCCCTAGGTCGGTAATGAACTCCTTCATCCAGATTGGTTCTTGCGCTGCCTCTGAGGCTGCCATGTACTCCGCTTCACATGTAGATCCTGCCACGACGCTTTGCTTGCAACTGCACCAGCTTACTGCTCCTCCATTCAAAATATACACGTATCCGGTTTGTGACTTCGAGTCATCCAGATCTGTGTCGAAGCTAGCATCGACGTAACCCTTTACGACGAGCTCTTCGTCACCTCCATAAACGAGAAACATATCCTTAGTCCTCTTCAGGTACTTCAGGATATTCTTGACCGCTGTCCAGTGTTCCATGCCGGGATTACTTTGGTACCTTCCTACCAAACTTATGGCAAGGTTTACATCAGGTCTGGTACACAGCATGGCATACATAATAGACCCTATGGCCGAGGCATAGGGGATGACACTCATCTTTTCTCTATCTTCTGCCGTGGTCGGGCATTGAGCTGTGCTGAATTGCACACCTTGCAATACAGGCAAGAACCCCTTCTTGGACTGATCCATATTGAACTTCTTCAATATCTTGTCAAGGTACGTACTCTGTGAAAGACCAATGAGGCGTCTTGATCTATCTCTATAGATCTTGATGCCTAATATATAAGCAGCTTCTCCAAGGTCCTTCATTGAAAAACACTTATTCAAATAGGCCTTTATACTTTCCAAGAATTCTATATCATTTCCCATCAACAGTATGTCATCCACATATAATAAGAGAAATGCTACAGAGCTCCCACTCACTTTCTTGTAAACACAGGCTTCTCCATAAGTCTGTGTAAACCCAAACGCTTTGATCATCTCATCAAAACGAATGTTCCAACTCCGAGATGCTTGCACCAGTCCATAGATGGAGCGCTGGAGCTTGCATACCTTGTTAGCATTCTTAGGATCGACAAAACCTTCCGGCTGCATCATATACAATTCTTCCTTAAGAAAACCGTTAAGGAATGCCGTTTTGACGTCCATTTGCCATATCTCATAATCATAGAATGCGGCAATTGCTAACATGATTCGGACGGACTTCAGCTTCGCTACGGGTGAGAAAGTCTCATCGTAGTCAACCCCTTGAACTTGATGATAACCCTTAGCGACAAGTCGAGCCTTATAGATGGTCACATTACCATCCGCGTCTGTCTTCTTCTTAAAGATCCATTTATTTTCTATGGCTCGCCGATCATCGGGCAAGTCAGTCAAAGTCCATACTTCGTTTTCATACATGGATCCTATCTCGAATTTCATGGCTTCTAGCCATTTGTCGGAATCCGGGCCCGCCATTGCTTCTTCATAGTTCGAAGGTTCACCGTTGTCTAACAATATGATTTCCAGGACAGGGTTGCAGTACCACTCTGGTGCGGAACGTGTCCTTGTGGACCTACGAAGTTCAGCAGTAACTTGATCCGAAGCTTCATGATCATCATCGTTAACTTCCTCCCCAGTCGGTGTAGGCACCACAGGAACATCTTCCCGTGCTGCGCTACTTTCCGGTTCGGAAGGGGTGACTATCACCTCATCAAGTTCCACTTTCCTCCCACTTGATTCTTTCGAGAGAAACTCTTTCTCCAGAAAGGACCCATTCTTGGCAACAAAGATCTTGCCTTCGGATCTGAGGTAGAAGGTATACCCAATAGTTTCCTTAGGGTATCCTATGAAGACGCATTTTTCCGACTTGGGTTCGAGCTTTTCAGTTTGAAGTTTCTTGACATAAGCATCGCATCCCCAAACTTTTAGAAACGACAGCTTAGGTTTCTTCCCAAACCATAATTCATACGGTGTCGTCTCAACGGATTTCGACGGAGCCCTATTTAAGTGAATGCGGCGGTCTCTAAAGCATAGCCCCAAAATGAGAGCGGTAGATCGGTAAGAGACATCATAGATCACACCATATCCAATAGAGTGCGATTACGACGTTCGGACACACCGTTTCGCTGAGGTGTTCCAGGCGGCGTGAGTTGTGAAACGATTCCACATTTCCTTAAGTGCGTACCAAATTCGTGACTTAAATATTCTCCACCACGATCTGATCGTAAGAACTTTATTTTCCTGTCACGTTGATTCTCAACCTCACTCTGAAATTCCTTGAACTTTTCAAAGGTTTCAGACTTGTGTTTCATTAGGTAGACATACCCATATCTACTTAAGTCATCAGTGAGAGTGAGGACATAACGATATCCTCCGCGAGCCTCAACACTCATTGGACCGCACACATCGGTATGTATGATTTCCAATAAGTTGGTTGCTCGCTCCATTGTTCCGGAGAACGGAGTCTTGGTCATCTTACCCATGAGGCATAGTTCGCACGTGTCAAATGATTCGTAATCAAGAGACTCCAAAAGTCCATCTGCATGGAGCTTCTTCATGCGCCTGACACCAATGTGACCAAGGCGGCAGTGCCACAAGTATGTGGGACTATCGTTATCAACTTTACATCTTTTGGTATTCACACTATGAATATGTGTAACATCACGTTCGAGATTCATCAAGAATAAACCATTGACCAGCGGGGCATGACCATAAAACATATCTCTCATATAAATAGAACAACCATTATTCTCGGATTTAAATGAGTAGCCTTCTCGAATTAAACGAGATCCAGATACAATGTTCATGCTCAAAGCTGGCACTAAATAACAATTATTGAGGTTTAAAACTAATCCCATAGGTAAATGTAGAGGCAGCGTGCCGACGGCGATCACATCGACCTTGGAACCATTCCCGACGCGCATCGTCACCTCATCCTTTGCCAGTCTCCGCTTATTCCGCAGTTCCTGTTTTGAGTTACAAATATGAGCAATCGCACCGGTATCAAATACCCAGGAGCTACTACGAGTACTGGTAAGGTACACATCAATTACATGTATATCACATATACCTTTGGTGTTGCCGGCCTTCTTGTCCGCTAAGTATTTGGGGCAGTTCCGCTTCCAGTGACCACTTCCCTTGCAATAAAAGCACTCAGTCTCAGGCTTGGGTCCATTCTTCGACTTCTTCCCGGCAACTGGCTTACCGGGCGCGGCAACTCTCTTGTCGTCCTTCTTGAAGTTCTTCTTACCCTTGCCTTTCTTGAACTTAGTGGTTTTATTCACCATCAACACTTGATGTTCCTTTCTGATCTCCACCTCCGCTGATTTCAGCATTGAATATACCTCAGGAATGGTCTTTTCCATCCCCTGCATATTGAAGTTCATCACAAAGCTCTTGTAGCTCGGTGGAACCGACTGAAGGATTCTGTCAATGACCGCGTCATCCGGGAGATTAACTCCCAGCTGAGACAAGCGGTTGTGTAACCCAGACATTCTGAGTATGTGCTCACTGACAGAACTATTTTCCTCCATTTTACAGCTGAAGAACTTGTCGGAGACTTCATATCTCTCGACCCGGGCATGAGCTTGGAAAACCATTTTCAGCTCTTCGAACATCTCATATGCTCCATGTTTCTCAAAACGCTTTTGGAGACCCGGTTCTAAGCTGTAAAGCATGCCGCACTGAACGAGGGAGTAATCATCAGCACGTGATTGGTAAGCGTTCATAACGTCTTGGTTCTCTGGGATTGGTGCTTCACCTAGCGGTGCTTCTAGGACATAATCTTTCTTGGCAGCTATGAGGATGATCCTCAGGTTCCGGACCCAGTCCGTATAGTTGCTGCCATCATCTTTCAGCTTGGTTTTCTCTAGGAACGCGTTGAAGTTGAGGACAACGTGGGCCATTTGATCTACAAGACATATTGTAAAGATTTTAGACTAAGTTCATGATAATTAAGTTCATCTAATCAAATTACTCAATGAACTCCCACTCAGATAGACATCCCTCTAGTCATCTAAGTGAAACATGATCCGAGTTAACTAGGCCGTGTCCGATCATCACGTGAGATGGACTAGTCAAGATCGGTGAACATCTCCATGTTGATCGTATCTTCTATACGACTCATGCTCGACCTTTCGGTCTTCCGTGTTCCGAGGCCATGTCTGTACATGCTAGGCTCGTCAAGTCAACCTAAGTGTATTGCGTGTGTTCCGAGGCCATGTCTGTACATGCTAGGCTCGTCAACACCCGTTGTATGCGAACGTTAGAATCTATCACACCCGATCATCACGTGGTGCTTCGAAACAACGAACCTTCGCAACGGTGCACAGTTAGGGGGAACACTTTCTTGAAATTATTATAAGGGATCATCTTACTTACTACCGTCGTTCTAAGCAAATAAGATGTAAAACATGATAAACATCACATGCAATCAAATAGTGACATGATATGGCCAATATCATTCTGCTCCTTTGATCTCCATCTTCGGGGCGTCATGATCATCTTCGTCACCGGCATGACACCATGATCTCCATCATCATGATCTCCATCATTATGTCTTCATGAAGTTGTCACGCCAACGATTACTTCTACTTCTATGGCTAACGCGTTTAGCAATAAAGTAAAGTAATTTACATGGCGTTCTTCAATGACACGCAGGTCATACAAAAATAAAGACAACTCTTATGGCTCCTGCCGGTTGTTATACTCATCGACATGCAAGTCGTGATTCCTATTACAAGAATATGATCAATCTCATACATCACATATATCATTCATCACATCTTCTGGCCATATCACATCACAAGGCACATGCTGCAAAAACAAGTTAGACGTCCTCTAATTGTTGTTGCAAGTTTTTTACGTGGCTTGTATAGGTTTCTAGCAAGAACGTTTCTTACCTACGTAAAACCACAACGTGATATGCCAATTTCTATTTACCCTTCATAAGGACCCTTTTCATCGAATCCGTTCCGACTAAAGTGGGAGAGACAGACACCCGCTAGCCACCTTATGCAACTAGTGCATGTCAGTCGGTGGAACCTGTCTCACGTAAGCGTACGTGTAAGGTCGGTCCGGGTCACTTCATCCCACAATGCCGCCGAAACAAGATAAGACTAGTAGCGGCAAGAAGAATTGGCAACATCTACGCCCACAACTGCTTTGTGTTCTACTCGTGCATAGTAACTACGCATAGGCCTGGCTCATGATGCCGCTGTTGGGGATCGTAGCAGAATTTTAAATTTCCTACGCATCACCAAGATCCATCTATGGAGTATACTAGCAACGAGGGGAAAGGAGTGCATCTACATACCCATGTAGATCGCGAGCGGAAGCGTTCTAATGAACGGGGTTGATGGAGTCGTACTCGTCGTGATCCAAATCACCGATGACCGAGTGCCGAACGGACGGCACCTCCGCGTTCAACACACGTACGGAGCAGCGATGTCTCCTCCTTCTTGATCCAGCAAGGGGGAAGGAGAGGTTGATGGAGATCCAGCAGCACGACGGCGTGGTGGTGGAAGTAGCGGGATCCCGGCAGGGCTTCGCCAAGCGCAAGCGGGAGGGAGAGGTGTTGCAGGGGGAGAGGGAGGCGCCAAGGGCTAGGGTACAGCAGCTCTCCCTCCCCCCCTTTATATAGGCCCCTGGAGGGGGGGCGCCGGCCCTGGAACCCATCTACAAGGGGGGCGGCGGCCAGGGGGGAAACTTCCCCCCAAGTCAAGTGGGGCGCCCCCACCCCCAGGGTTTCCAACCCTAGGCGCAGGGGGAGGCCCATGGGGGGTGCCCCAGCCCACTAAGGGCTGGTTCCCTTCCCACTTCAGCCCATGGGGACCTCCGGGATAGGTGGCCCCACCCGGTGGACCCCCGGGACCCTTCCGGTGGTCCCGGTACAATACCCCCGAAACTTTCCCGGTGGCCGAAACTGGACTTCCTATATATAATTCTTCACCTCCGGACCATTCCGGAACTCCTCGTGATGTCCGGGATCTCATCCGGGACTCCGAACAACTTTTGGGTTTCCGCATACTAATATCTCTACAACCCTAGCGTCACCGAACCTTAAGTGTGTAGACCCTACGGGTTCGGGAGACATGCAGACATGACCGAGACGCCTCTCCGATCAATAACCAACAGCGGGATCTGGATACCCATGCTGGCTCCCACATGTTCCACGATGATCTCATCGGATGAACCACGATGTCGAGGATTCAATCAATCCCATATACAATTCCCTTTGTCAATCGGTACGTTACTTGCCCGAGATTCGATCGCGGTATCCCAATACCTTGTTCAATCTCGTTACCGGCAAGTCACTTTACTCGTACCATAATGCATGATCCCGTGGCTAACTCCTTAGTCACATTGAGCTCATTATGATGATGCATTACCGAGTGGGCCCAGAGATACCTCTCCGTCATACGGAGTGACAAATCCCAGTCTCGATCCGTGTCAACCCAACAGACACTTTCAGAGATACCCGTAGTGTACCTTTATAGTCACCCAGTTATGTTGTGACGTTGGGTACACCCAAAGCACTCCTGCGGCATCCGGGAGTTACACGATCTCATGGTCTAAGGAAAAGATACTTGACATTGGAAAAGCTCTAGCAAACGAACTACACGATTTTTTATGCTATGCTTAGGATTGGGTCTTGTCCATCACATCATTCTCCTAATGATGTGATCCCGTTATCAATGACATCCAATGTCCATAGTCAGGAAACCATGACTATCTGTTGATCAACGAGCTAGTCAACTAGAGGCTTACTAGGGACACGTTGTGGTCTATATATTCACACATGTATTACGATTTCCGGATAACACAATTATAACATGAACAATAGACAATTATCATGAACAAAGAAATATAATAATAACCATTTATTATTGCCTCTAGGGCATATTTCCAACAGTATTATCATAGATAATGGCTCAAACTTTGATTCGGAAGAGTTCAGAAGCTTCTGCGCTACCCAAGGCACTCGGGTAGATTACGCATCCGTTGCGCACCCGCAGTTGAATGGTCAGGCCGAGAGGGCGAATGGCCTTATCCTTCAGGGGTTGAAGCCACGACTCATGCGCGACCTCGAGCTCGCAGCTGGAGCCTGGGTGACAGAAGTGCTGTCTGTCCTGTGGGGTTTAAGGACAACTCCTAACCGGTCCACTGACTGCACCCCTTTCTTCATGGTGTATGGAACCGAAGCCGTGCTGCCAAGTGATCTCCTCCATAATTCACCCCGAGTATAACTCTATTCAGAAGCTGAGGCGGAGCACACGCGGCAGGACGTCATTGACCTTTTGGAGGAAAAACGAGAGATGGCCCTGATACGGTCGATTGTTTATCAGCCATACCTTCGTCGGTTCCATGCCAGGAACGTCAAAGGTCGAGCATTCCGAGAAGGAGATCTTGTGCTACGAGTGGATCAGCGGCGACCACACAAACTCGCCCCCACGTGGGAAGGCCCCTTCATCGTCACCAAGGTGCTACATAACGGGGCTTACCAGCTCTACAACCTCGCAAAGAGAATCGACGAGCCGTGCTCCTGGAACGCAGATCTTCTCCGTCGATTCTATACTTGACGATCGAGTTGTCAAGATGTAATAAGAGTACTTTTAGATTGTATATCAAAGACATGACTCCTGCAGTCCTACGATGATTTCACTTGCATGAGTGCATGTTCCAAACCCCCAGTGGGTAGCTTAGCTGTGAACCAGTTTTTCGCCTAAGTTAAAAAATTACTCCGAGTGAGAGCATCCCTCCCACTCGGGGGCTTAGCCGCGAGTCAGTCCTCGCCCAAGTTAAAAAATTATTCCGAGTGAGAGCATCCCTCCCACTCGGGGGCTTAGCCGCGGGCCAGGCCCCGCCTAAGTTAAAAACTACTCCGAGTGAGTACATCCCTCCCACTCGGGGGCTTAGACGTGAGCCAGTCCTTGCCTAAGTTAAAAACTACTCCGAGTGAGAGCATCCCTCCCATTCGGGGGCTTAGCCGCGGGCCAGTCCCTGCCTAAGTTAAAAACTACTCTGAGTGAGGGCATCCCTCCCACACGGGGGCTTAGCCGC
>NC_057808.1:460841070-460849127 GCF_018294505.1 Triticum aestivum | reverse complement strand
CAGTCCTCGCCTAAGTTACAAAATTACTCCAAGTGAGAGCATCCCTCCCACTCGGGGGCTTAGCCGCGAGCCAGTCCTCGCCTAAGTTAAAAAATTACTCTGAGTGAGAGCATCCCTCCCACTCGGGGGCTTAGCCGCGAGCCAGTCCCCGCCTAAGTTAAAACTACTCCGAGTGGAGAGCATCCCTCCCACTCGGGGGCTTAGCCGCGAGCCAGTCCTCACCTAAGTTAAAAACTACTCCGAGTGACGAACATCCCTCTCACTAGGGGACTTAGCTGCAAACCGATTTTCGCCCCCAAGTTATGAAAATAAACTAATCTATGCAAGAAACTGGAAACCAGCAGGCAAATAAATCCAGATTCTCAAGTGCGGATAAAAGTTCTCGGGCAAAAAACCAAGCCCAAACGAGTTTTAACGATTACAAAATCTCTCGGAATACCGAGGCAAATAAGTTCCGTCTGAAAGACGCTTTGGTCATAAAGTTTTCCTTCAAGAGCCGGTGGGGCTCGCAGGTTCGATGAAGGTGTCCAGGTCAATGCCATCCGCGATTCGAGTGGCCGCCTCAATAAAAGTCTCCATAAAGTCTTCAAACTTGAGTTTCTTTGTGTTCACCACTTGGAGACCCTTCAGTTTGTCTTCCTTGGCATCTCGACAATGAACGTGGATGAGTGAAAGTGCCACATCAGCTCCACAGCGAGCGGCATACTTCTTCCATGCTTGCACTCGACCGGGGATTTCATTGAGCCGAGTCATCAGCGACTCAAGATCATTCTGAAGCGTGTCCTCCGACCACAATTCCTTGTCTATTTTCGCCAGCGCAACCTTCTGATGAGCGATATACCCCAAGACACTGTTGTGGCGAGCTTCAAGTCGCAGCACGTTCATAGCCGCAGCATCCTTGACGAGTGACTTGGTGGGATCCAGACGTGTCTCAATCTAGTCTGTCTCCAGCTCGAAATTCTGGCAGAATTCTACACAAAGAGGAAGGAATGAGTTAGTCATGGCATCGTTTTCGAAGTTCTCGGAAATTCGCTTGAGTGAAGAAAGATACCTTCAAGCATGATGTACATTTTCTTCGCAAGACTTCCCAAATACTCTTCCAAAGCATCCCTCTTCTGGGTGAGCTGGTCCACCTTGTCATTCAGAGCTGTCTTCTCCGATTCGAAAACACTCGCTCGATCTTCCATCTTCTTGGCCCACTCGGTTTTTTCCTTCTCGAGCTCTTCAATGGCAGTCTTCAAGGATGTGTTCTTCTCCTCCAACTTTCCGACTGAGGCCAACTTTGCCTCAGCAGCCTCGGTCTTCTCTTTAGCCACCTTCTGCGCCCCCACGGGTTCATTATCTTTCTTTTCCAGAGCCTGCTTCGTGGTGTCTAAAGAAATAACATTCCTGAGTCGCGCTTGAAGTTGACAGTTCTCATTACGCACATCTGTTCGAGTGAAACCACTCGGCTCAAAGGACGGAAAGAAAGAACGACAGATCGCATAGTCGACGAGAATTACCTACCATGGTCTTCACCTCAGCCTGAGCATGTTCCAAGTTCCTTTTAGCCAGCTCCAAGTCCAGTTGAAGTTGGATCTTCTCCTTCCCCAGGGCAACATACTGAGTCCCAAGCTCACAAGTTTTCTGAGATCAGCAAAGAAACGATTCAGTCGACGATGAACAAGATTTTCAAGTCCTCCACTTCCGAGTGGAGAAGAGCAAATTCAGTTGCTACAAGCAAATAGTTCTAAGACCCCCGCTGAATCAAACATTCGACAACGGTCTCAGGGACTACACCAAGTGGGTGCACTCAGCGTGCCCCCACTGGATTCATTTCCACTCGGTTTCAGCCTGACTGGTCTGAGTGAAGAGCTACTAAAAAGGGGGGAGATTTCTCAGACCCCCACCGAGTCACACACTCGATGGTGGTCTTGGAACTACACCCAGTGGGTGCACTCAGCGTGCCCCCACTGGATCCATTCCCACTCGGCACGGCCTGACCGGTCCGAGTGAAGAGTTGCAGCCAAACACATCCTGAGACCCCCGCTGAATCAAACATTCGACGGCGGTCTCGGGGACTACACCCAGTGGGTGCACTTAGCGTGCCCCCACTAGATCGACTCCCATTCGGCACGGCCTGACCAGGGCGAGTGGAGAGTTACAGAGCAAACAACTACGACCAAACGTCAAAAAACACCCAGTGGGTGTACGGAGACACCCAGTGGCCGTACAAAGTCAAGATGAACAGGAAAAAATTCAATCGAAAATCAACTTACAATCGTACTTACTCGGACATTCGCCTGAAGGGCTGTGCTGGCATCGTAAGCTAACTTGCTACCTTCATACACCTCCTTCAGACGCTGCATCATCAGATCGGCTTGGATCATAGCCTCTTTGCTGGCTCTAGTCTGGTCTTCAGGCACATGATGCATAGTGAATACATTGGAGACCGGGGTCAGCACTTGAGATTGGCCTGTAGGTCCTGAAGCTGGAAGAGTCGATACCAAAGGCGACATAGTCGACAGTGGAGCAGTATAGATAGCGCCAGCTTGAGACGAACCACCAGGCTCCTGAGGCATCGCAGCGGGCAACACTCGCGGTGTTCTGCTCGACGGCACCCTCCGAGTGAAACTGCGGGGAGTACTCGAGGTCGTACCTTCGTCACCCGCACCTTTCGGAAGCTCGTCTTCGTCGTCGTCAGCAAGATGTATGATATATGTTGGCTCTGCAGTCATTCAACAACAACCGCCCGTTCAATCAACGAATCAACCAATGAAACAGAACAAAGTGCAAACTTGTCGTACCTCGCCGAGAGGTGGCCGTGTCCACAGTGTCCACCTCCGCATGCTCCTCATTAACCTGGATGGGTGATGTTATCGAAGTAGCATCTCTGGCACACAATGTTCACTCTGTCAGCAAAGGCACAAAGTTCTGCAGCAATAAGAAAGAAAGAGAAAGAGAAGAGCACTGACGTCGAAGCGATGGGCACCGAGACCTTGATTCTGGCAGTGCCTTCCGAGGTTTCACTGGTGCGACCTTGGGCCGTTTCGCAGACTTCTCAATCAGGTCTGGCATTGCAGTCCGAGTGCATTTTGGGTTCCTGACACTCGACACCATGGCCTTGCCCTGGCTGGCCACCGGATCTTGGGTCTATTTGGATCGACGCTCGGTGCGTGGAGGAGACTCGATCTCATCACTCTCCTCCGAGTCATCCCTATTGTCCTCGCCGTCGTCAGCATAATCGATATCAGCACTGCCACCTTTGCTCTCCATTCCTTTAATGAGCTGTTCACCATTCGGCACAGGCGAATACATCTTTGTGAATGCCTGCAGGACACAAAATTCAAAGTCAGTCGGTTCTTAACATAGTAGCATATTGGAAACAAAAAGTAAAACATTCGACAAGTTATGTCTCACCTCCCCTAGAGGATGCTCGGCATCAAAAGGCAGAACCCGCTTGAATCCACGTGGATTGTCACGAGCTCCTGTGATGCTCCTGAGCCATTGCATCACGGTCTCTTCCTTGACTTCCTCTGGGTGGGTCCGATCGGAGTCATCTGGGCCCGAGTATAGCCACATGGGGTGGTCGCGTGCTTGCAGAGGCTATATCCGTCGACTGAGGAACACCTTGAACAGATCCAAGCCTGTCACCCCGCTCCGAATCAACTCAACTACTGCTTCAACCAAAATTCCCACTTCGGCTTTCTCCTCTTCGGTCACAGTCAGTGAACGGGTACCATTGAGCCTTGCCAGTGAAAAGGGGGAAGACCAGTCGACACGGCAGGAGAAGTGGACTGCCAACCCCTAACAAACTCAGGAAAATTCATTGTAGGGAATGCACTCCTACCCCACGTCTGGATACCTAAACCCCCTCACATCTGGATCACATGGGTCCTCTCATCACCCGGGTTAGCTTTCTTGACCGACTGGGATCGACAAGTGAAAATATGTTTGACAACCCCCAATGAGGATGGCAGCCCAAGAAATTTTCGCACATCGAGACGAAGGCAGCAAGATACGAGATGGCATTCGGAGGAAAATGGTGGATTTGTGCACTGAAGAAATTCAAGAATCCACGAAAGAATGGATGAGGAGGCAAGGAAAAACCTCTCTCCACGTGAGTGAGGAGGAGGACCCGTTCGCCGTGGTGCAGCGCAGGTTTGTTTTTGAAGGAAATATGCCCTAGAGGCAATAATAAAGTTTTTATTTATTTCCTTATTTCATGATAAATGTTTATTATTCATGCTAGAATTGTATTAACCGGAAACTTAGTACATGTGTGAATACATAGACAAACAGAGTGTCACTAGTATGCCTCTACTTGACTCGCTCGTTGAATCAAAGATGGTTATGTTTCCTAACCATAGACATGCGTTGTCATTTGATTAACGGGATCACATCATTAGAGAATGATGTGATTGACTTGACCCATTCCGTTAGCTTAGCACCTGATCGTTTAGTATGTTGCTATTGCTTTCTTCATGCCTTATACATGTTCCTATGACGAGGAACACTTTGTGTACTACCAAACATCACAACGTAACTGGGTGATTATAAAGGTGCTCTACAGGTGTCTCCGAAGGTACTTGTTGAGTTGGTGTATTTCGAGATTAGGATTTGTCACTCCGATTGTCGGAGAGGTATCTCTGGGCCCACTCGGTAATACACATCACTATGAGCCTTGCAAGCATTGTAACTAATGAGTTAGTTGCGGGATGATGTATTACGGAACGAGTAAAGAGACTTGCCGGTAACAAGATTGAACTAGGTATTGAGATACCGACGATCGAACCTCGGGCAAGTAACATACCGATGACAAAGGGAACAACGTATGTTGTTTTGCGGTTCGACCAATAAAGATCTTCGTAGAATATGTAGGAGACAATATGGGCATCTAGGTTCCGCTATTGGTTATTGACCAGAGAGATGTCTCGGTCATGTCTACATAGTTCTCGAACCCGTAGGGTCTGCACGCTTAACGTTCGTTGACGATATAGTATTTATGAGTTATGTATGTTGGTAACTGAATGTTGTTCGGAGTTCCGGATAAGATCACGGACATGACGAGGAACTCCGGAATGGTTCGGAGATAAAGATTGATATATGGGATAGTAGTGTTTGGTCTCCGGAAGGGTTCCGGAATTCATCGGAATGGGTTCCGGATGTTTCCCGAAATGTTTGGGTACGAGAACACTTTATTTGGGCCAAAGGGGAAAGCCCACGAGGCTTTTGGAAAGTGCAAAAGGAAGTTTTGTGGAGACCAGAGGCTAGACGTCAGGAACCCTGATGTCTAGGGGGTAGACGACGGGAACCTTGGCGTCTAGCCGTGGAGTCCGAGAAGGACTCTTGCCTTTCGGGCAAAACCGACTTTGAGGAGGCTTTTACTCCAAGTTTCGACCCCAGGGCTCAACATATAAATAGAGGGGTAGGGCTAGCACCCAAGACACATCAAAAAACACCAAGCCGTGTGCCGGCAACCCCGTCCCCCCTAGTTTATCCTCCGTCATAGTTTTCGTAGTGCTTAGGCGAAGCCCTGCGGAGATTGTTCTTCACCAACACCGTCACCACGCCGTCGTGCTGCCGGAACTCATCTACTACTTTGCCCCTCTTGCTGGATCAAGAAGGTGAGGACGTCATCGAGCTGAACGTGTGTTGAACGCGGAGGTGTCGTACGTTCGGTACTTGATCGGGACGGATCGTGAAGGTGTGCGACTACATCAACCGCGTTGATAAACGCTTCCGCTTACGGTCTAACAGGGTACGTAGACAACACTCTCCCCTCTCGTTGCTATGCATCACCATGATCTTGCGTGTGCGTAGGAAATTTTTGAAATTACTACGTTCCCCAAAAGTTTTCCCCCTCCAACAACATCCAAGATCCAGGGGCCAACAAGCCATCGGCGATGAGCCCCTCGAGGTCCTCCGTCGAGACCGTCGAGGGTAGCCAAGCGCCCTGGATCCAGCCTGCTGGCAGCACGGCCCGAGAGCTCGATGCCTTCTTCCCCTTGGCCCCTTCTTGGCGCGCTCCAGCTTCGCCGTCTTGTCCTTCGCCATCTCCGCGGTGGTCGTCGGAGACGAGCGGGGCGGCGTGGCGCAAGGGCGGAGGAAGCAGAGAGGCAAGGTGGAGAGAGGAAAAGGGGAGAGCACTGTTACACCCCTTGGCTGCGTCGTCCTTTATACCCGCACGCCCGAGTCGTTGACTTGTGGGCCAACAGAATCCCAACACATCCCACAACCGGCGCCTGCTTGATACGTGGCGATAAAGGAGGAGCAAAAATCGAGGAGTCCCTCCCCACTTTCCCCACTTGCCGTGCCGCAACTATCCCGCGCGCTTCTCCAAATTTTCGAATCCCATGAAATCTGGGATCTGGCAGAACAATCGATCGCATCAGAGATGTCCACATTCATTCGGTCGGGTCCAACGCTCGGCGACTCGCAGTTTGTCTCACTCGGACACTTAACAAGCCAGAATCGATCAAGGCGATTGACAAAGGATTTAGCAGGTCATGTTCCTACTGACCTCTAAAAAATGTCTCCGAGGCATTAAGTCTGGTCGGAATCAGCTTGAATCTTTTCTCATTCGAACCCCGATCCATTCGGGGGCTAATGACGATGACATGTACCTACGGTAGGGTCCTAGGCCTGACCTACACGCCCTACCCAAGAACACTACATATAAGAATCCAAGACCTACAAAATTAGAAAGGAGGTGTCAACTGGAATGACCACAACATGCAAGTCACTCGACAGCATATCCACTCGATTACTCCTCCACCACTCGACCATCCTTATACACTCGGAGTGCCTGACTTCACTCGAAGGAAGAAGACATAGAGCCACTCCGGGATGGCAACATTCAGGCGATCAGTTCGTCGCTATAAAGATCATTAAGTATAGGTGTTACCAGAAACGCTCGCACCTTTACTGCCTATTGAACCCTTGTGTAACGAAGGTTGATGAGGGCTCAGCAAACTCTATATAAACCGCCCCTCCGCTCCTGCACAAGGGTTCGCACCCCCTGTAACTCAACACCCCATACAACAAAGCTCCCGCGGCATCTAGACGTAGGGTCTTTACCTCTTCTGAGAGGAGCCTGAACTCATAAATCCGAGTGTACAACTTCACCGTAGCTAGGATCTGCCCTCTCCTACGTCCCCCTAACCTCTACTGTCAGATATGTTCCCACGACAGTGATGAAGATCACGATCCGCAGATGGATCTCTCCCAAGGGGGGGAGATGATGTGGAGCATCCTTCCATCATCCCCATGGACTCTACACCAACACATCAAGCACCACGTGGACCTATGACAAGAGCTTAAGCACGCACAATGGAAACCGAGGTGAACTCCTTCCTACTCAACATGCATATGGGCACAAGTGGAACTTGGTTGCTACCTCACCAAAATGCACTATGTATCATTAGGTACGAAGGGGAAGCACCCCAAGTCCACAAGGAAGGAGAAGGAGTCCAAGAAGAAGGACATGAAGATTCCCATGAAGACGGAGGCCAGCAGCTGGAAGACGAAGTTCTGCCCAGGCAACCCCGTGCCCACGGGCTGTTCGAACCCCGTGCGCACGGGCCCAGAAGACCCCGTGCACACGGGGCCCCTCGCTATAGATCTGCTGAGTCCGTGCACACGGGCGTGTACCATGCCCACGGGGCCCCCGTGCGCACGGGCCTCACTTACCCCGTGCGCACGGGCTCTACAGGATGGATGGACGTGATTGCTGTTTGGGCCTCCACTTCATCCACTTCGTCCCCATGCCTATATATTCCGTACCTAGGGTCATGTTTAGGGTTAGCAAAGACATATATATGTGAGATATTTTGAGAGCTTTGCTCCTTGTAGCACTCCATTGGAGATCAAGGCCTCTTAGGAGAGGATCCACTTGTGGATTTCAAGACCTCCATTTGGAGAAGATTATCATCAAGACCTCACCTCCTTAGGAGTGGGAAGAACTCTATCTAGTGCTTGTTTCCTTTGATTGTTCATGTATTCTTGTGGATCTGTGTGCTTGCTATTCTAGTGGATGTGTAATTGGGTTTTGTTGGAGTGATCTCCTCTTTATGTTC